>NW_020450838.1:3053144-3089735 GCF_003343035.1 Apteryx rowi | reverse complement strand
AAAAAGTCTTTCCTATAGTCCACTTGCTGATTTTTCAGCGAAAGCGAGTAAGGTTCAATAGCTCCCTTTACATGTCAGTTAGAAAATACTGTATCTTCCTTCCTGTATTTAGCTAATAATACCTTTTGTTCACCAGCATTTTCCCTTTAGCTAGTCGTTTGGCAGTAGAATCTACCTCTTGCCAGAACTGTCTTTTGGTGCTCTTCTGCTGGCTGCAAGCTTATTTTCAGCAAAGTCCAGCTAGTGATAACCTTTGATTAATAAAAGAATAATGAACAGATAAATTATTAGACATGTTGTATTTAATTTCTGCTGGTTTCTTGTTATTTTACTTTTTCAGAACTATTCAAACATGCTACCGGTGTGAAGAAAAATGTCAAAAGTTGAGTTGTTCCCCGTTGAACCAAATTAAACAAATTCAAATGTTAGTTTAACTCGCATGATATCAAGCTAATTATTTTTGAATTAAATGAAAACTGTTTAAATACAGTGATATATACAAGGATACTGTATGTCTTATTCCTCAGGAAATGAAAAATTGATAATATTTTGCCTGTTTCAAAGTATCAATATACTTTTAGAATTTTTCAGCTGGCGTAAGGCCTGAATCACTAATGTTTAGAATAACCTATCTCATTTATCTGAAATTTCTGTAAGCTGTTGTGTGGTAAGTCTTTAGAACAGCAAAACAGTGTGCAATGCATGTTCGAAACTGCATGAGAGTCAAAAACGAACAATAACAACAATGATAAAAAAAAATGCACACACACCCCAAACATACATAAAACACCACTCCTTTAGTATTGAACAAATGCTGTTGGTATTAATAAGACACAGATGTTCCTGCATGTGGATATAGATTATTCAGTATGACACTTGGTTATTATTTTAGACTTTTTTGGTCATATTGAGGACAGTCTGCTAAAGGTGGTATGCCACAGGCTTGTGTTGAATTTAAATTCCATGAGAAGTGAAAATATGTCTGTGAGTAAAGTTCTCATTTTCAGAAGGATGCACTTTGAGAAATTAAGGAACTGCTGACACATGAAGCTTCTTGTTTCTGGACTTGCACTTTCAGTAAATCTGTAAGGTATTAATGGTGAGATAAAGAATAGTTACCACATCCCTGGATGACAGAAAAGCAGAAGTTATTTTGTGATACGCATTTATGGAACTGGGGAAAGGAATAGAGGAGAGAGCTGATACAGAAATACGTTGTCACCTTATTACGCAAAGTTAGAGACTACTGATGAAATTGAGATATCACTGGAGTAAAAGAGGATTGGGTAATGATACAGGAGAAAGTGAATTATATAGGACCATCAAAGTAGTAGAAGTAAAAACTCACTCATGCAAAATGCAAGGACATATTGTTTACAAGAATTTTTGTTGTTGTATCCAGCAAAAAATCTGGATATGTTTAGTCACAGGATGACCAAGTAATCCATGTGATGCTACTACGAAAAAGGCAACCAGAATTCTTGGATGCATCATCTGAGGAGTCCCAGTATAAAAGGGAAACACACTATTTCATGAGAGATTATGAATATAGTCTCATCTCTGCTCAAGAAAAATGAGGAAAAAAATGACAGAAGAGAAGAGCAGGTATCCTGGGATGACTGGAGAATGAGAAGAAAAAGAGTTTCCTCAGTACTGAAAAATGACAATCCATAGAAAATATTCTTTTCGTATAAAAACATGGGGATACCCACTTTTAACCTGAAGGACATTTCTAGCACAAAACCAAATGAAGTCTGGAAGTTGTCCAGGAAGAAGTTTAAAGAGGATGATTTTATCTGCCTTATTGGAGTCAAAACATGCACTGGAAGAAAGCATGTCACCCCAAAGAAAATCCCTGAGGGAACAAAGCCCAGCAGCTATGGTGATGGTTACCCTCCTTTGAGTTCTCCAGATTCTTTCGGAGTTTTTTGGACTGATGTTTCCATCTCTTTGTTCATCTATTAATCCTGAGATGGCTGAATAGTTTTATTACTTAGACCTTTCTTCATTTCTAAATTCAGACCTCTTGGTGACTACTGATTGACTCAGATCCTCTCTTTGAGGCATGGGAAATGGCTAATGAAGTTTAAGAGTTTCTTTTTCCATCTTCCCTGTCTCCTTCCCAGCTGACAGTCATCAAATACTATATACCTAAGTTATCCAAATGGGCCAGTTAACTTGAATAACAGAGTTGTCAAATGATGTTCTAACATCAGAGGGATTGATGCTCTTGTGCAAAGTCCAGAAAGTAGAGTGCAGGGTGTTGAGGAAATGTAGCACTGTCAATGTAAACATAGTTTTGCATTATATGTTTACTTTCTTCCATATAGTTTGGATTCCTATGATAGACCATCCGCAGTTTCCTGTTGTGCATTTTATATAATTTTGTTCTTACCTCCTATAATTTTTGGTCAGTCATTTTACTTTTTTCTTCCAGGTCCCCCAGTAAACCCTTGTCACGGAAATTAATGAGTGGGATGGACTGGGAAGTAGTGAGTAGGAACTCACTGTCTGATGACAGGTTAGAAACCCAGAGCCTGCCGTCACGATCTCCACCTGGAACCCCAAATCAGTAAGTAGAGTGGACGCTTCTCCCTATGGAAGTGACTGTCTGCCTCTAATGAAAGTAACCTACTGGTGTGATAGAAAAATTAATGCGTTACGGAGACAAACTTCACAAAAATATGTGCAGATTAGCTCTCTGGAACATTTACCTTCTCATGAGATAAACTATTTGAGGGTGAATTCTCATTCTAGGTGCTTCTCATTCAACCTATATAAAGTGTAAGATGTAGCACTTCATCATAGTTTTGAGAATTTCTTTGAGTTTTCTACAGCATAGTTAAAACTAAATTATTCGTTTGGCTGAGGGGAGGGGAAAATAAAATCTGTGTAATATTTTAGAAGTAATGATTCTGGATATTTTATTCATAGAATACTACTTTTTTTTTTAAATAAACGTTGGAGAAAGTTACTTCATCAGAAATCCTTGCAGGTTTATCTCCCTCAGTTTGTCTGCATTTCTTTTATTCCTTTCAAAGCTCACACTTCTCACATGATAAAGGTTTCTGTTTTATGTTTATTGTTAGTGAGAAATCATTCCTGATTTCTTTTGGAAAATAACCAGTTTTCCCAGTGTGCTGAAACTGCTTTAGAATCAGTATTATCCAATTTTATATTGCATAAATCCTAAAGGTTTAAGATCTTTCGCATTGCAGCATATTATTCAAAAGAATGTTGTTGTAAGCATCCATAGCACTTTAAAATGATTAAAAACGTTGTGTAATGATAATGCTTATACCTTAACATAAAAAATCATGCAAGTTTCAAAGCATTTTAAGAATAATACATATGTCACTATGCTAATTTTCAAATGGGAAAATTGGGTCACAGAAATGAAAGGGCTCTAAGAGTAATGTTTGTGGTTGTTCTGGGAGGAGATGCTAGGGATGAAATGTTGATCTGGCTGAATCCAGGTTCAGTTCTGTCATGAACTTAACAGAGCCAGGATTTTTCATCTCATTGACTCAGTCTCACTGACAGTCAGTCCAGTAACCTGTTCGTTAGACCATATTACTTTCAGGGTTCTTTAAAAAATAACCAATTTGAAAAATACTAGCCATGTAGTGTTATGAAAATAAATTTTGGGCACTTTGAATAAGAAAATTATGAAGCATAGCATGTTCATTTGGCAAAATAGTTGTTTTAGTGATTTTTGAAACCACAAAGCACAGTATTTCAGAAAAGAATCACTCAAATAGAATTAGTCATTGCTTAAATTATTTAATAAAACTATGATTATGAACATATGCCTGCACTGAGGGGAAAAGCCATTGTTTTAGCATGCCTGTGTAGTGCTGTAAGAAATGTAGATTAATAATGAGATTTTTTTCACACTGCATAGCTATGCTTTCCCTTGTAGTCGCAACTCTGCCTTCACTCAAGAAGGAGCCCGTTTACGACCCTCATCAGTTGGACATTTAGTGGACCATGTGGTTCACKCTTCACCAAGTGAAGTATTTGTGAATCACAGATCTCCATCTTCCACCCAGGCTAATAGCATAATACTGGAATCATCACCGTAAGTGCTGTTGGTTGTTACTGTATGATAGCATGCAGAAATTAAAAATTAAATGATACTGGAGTAAAGGCCTATATATGACATGTTCCTGGTGCAGGATTGTCATTCATTTTTGTCAGTGTAAATGTAGGTGTAAATGTAGGTGTGCTGTAATATGACCATCACTGGCTGGATGAGGATGCAAATGGTATTTTTGGTAGAACTTTAAGTTGTTTTGTGATACAGGTTTTTAATTCCCATGAGTTTGGAAATTTTGGTTTTTGTCAAGGCACAGAAGTAAAAATGAGCTGTACAAATTACTTAAGAGTCAAAATACATTTTAGGTACCCCAGCTTTCTGAGGTTCTTCGCATGCTTTGAATTTAGTTACAGAATAGTATCTTTAATTTTTTAAAGATAGCACTTTTAATATTTAACTTAGCAGAAAAAAAACTATGGTACTGCAGATCTACCAGTGCTATGGTGGGCAAAACGAAAAATAGTATTACACATAAAGTTCAGAAGGATAACATAGCTTTTGTAGATGTGAATTACGGAAGGCTTCCTTTCTCATTGCAGCACTTCTCTTGCTTTACGTAGTTGCAATCTAACAGACTGTACACTGGTTTAAAATTAAAATTAATTATTATAGAGGAATGCAAATGAAAGCTTCTCTTAGCAGGAATTTTGTGCTTGTGGGAAAGCACATTTATTTCCAAACAAAAAAAAAGTGAGTTATTCAAAGATTTGAAATATTCAAAAAGTAACTAGTGGCCACAGTACAGATGATTTGGAAAAAAGGTGCACATCTTACTAACATTTCTACCATATCTTTCATTATTGATATATACATATAATACTATACCTATCCTCATAATTTTGTATGATCTCTGCAAGCAAGGAAATTGTGCAAATGGTGCAAATAGTTCCCAGCTGAGATCTATAAAATAACACATAATTACATGTTTTTAAACAATATGTGTATCTCAGGAAAAATTATGCTGGGAAGATATTTGGACACTGCTTTAAAACTTTACTTGGACTGTAACTTTCATTTTTTCAAATGTGCAGAATTGTTCATGGGGAAAAAATATTTTTTTCTTTAAGTTTTGTAAAATAATACAAGTTTTTTTTTTTTAATAAAATGCAATAGTTACAACTCGAACATCAGGTAGTTGTTTAACTTTCAGTGTTAAAGTCAGTCTTTTGCCTGATAATACAAAATTCCTTTTCTTCGTGGGCTTTTTTTCACCTATTCACAAGGCAAAGGAGTCTCAAAACCCGAACACTTGTGACTGTTTTCTTATATTTGAATTTTACTGTACTAAGGCTGCAGAGAGTCAGGCGCTTTCTGTTCCAAAGCAATTGAAGCTAGCTAGGAGAAACACCTACCGAACGGTGGAGAGATACAGTTCTTAAGTGCTTTCTCTTCTATTCATATGCCTTTACTCTAAATTACTATTTCAATAAAACTGTAATAAATGTTCCTGACTGTCATTTGGGCTTGTTTATTAACTACCTGATTTCTTGTAGAAGTCACCGTAGAAATGAATCTTAAAAAGAGAGGAAGTGGTTTTGCAAATTAGTTATGCTGCAATGGATGTTCTTTTTCATGATTTTGCACTTTTCATGCTCAAGAAGAAAAAATATTGTTCTTCTGTCACTAAGTTTTGTTTTTCCCCTCATAGGAAGGTTAAAAGTGGAAGCTAGGCTCCCAGTAGAGGTATCTAACGTAAGATATTTTTAAGAATGAGGATGCTGATTATCAAAAACTTATGAAGTAATATGGATTCAGGGTCTTATGAAAATCTCAGATGGTACATTATTGATCCAAGTTTTGAGATTGATGAAAGAAAAAGAGTCATGAAGTCTGTATTAACTTGTATAATTTGAAATTACGTTGTTTTACAGTCCGAAAACCAATTTCCTAAACATTATGAGCTTTCTGAGTGGGAAAGTCTGAGTAAGCAGTTTGTAAGTTGGGGACTTTAGAATCTCTCTGCTAAATTATTGAAATTTGTATTTATGGATCAAGTCTGTATATGTAAGAAAGTAACATGGCTCGCCTGACAGGCTGTAGGTTAGTAATCTCTTTAAGGATGGACTAAATATAGTTTAAAAAAAAAAAAAAGTGTTTCAATGCAATTTAGAAGGATATTGCAGCCTAAATAATGCAGTCTTTAATTCTGTATTTTTGTCTTCATCTGCATGTGCTATTTGAAAGTAAATTGAGATATTTCTGCTTGTAGTTTACTGAGGTAATTACAACCTTAAACTCCAAAAGCCCATGATAGATGTTCAGCTTAATAAACTTACGGGGATGTTTATGAACCTTTTTGTTTAATACGCTAGAAGGTCAGACCGGATATCTACAACAAAAATACACAAAGCTTGTCTGCGCGAGGTTTTGTGCGTTATTTCATTGCTATGCAAATTGCCGAACGCAGGAGCGGGGAGCTGCTCTGCCTGCAAAATAGGCTGCTGTCACTGGGCCCGGGCAGGAAGGGCAAAGCTGGCTGGGCAAACACAAAGCGGGGAAGTTTTTGCCCAAGGCTCGATTGTGTTAGTTCTCACAACTCATTATGTTAATATATTGCGGGAGTTTCATTGCTACTGCTAAAATGCTCTTTTAAGTTGCTTTTGAAATGTTTTCTATAGGTTTGTATGTTCTGTAGGAATTTATTTGTGTTTGTTGACATGTATGTACAGGCGTCTGGTCAAACAGAAGATGCCATCTTTTACTTTTTAGTGGAATTGCTTCTTTTGTGTCTCTATGGATGTTCCCCCCCCTCCTTTTTTTTCTTCCAGGTTAAAACTCCCAGGAATTATCATTGCAGGAAAATATATGGCTATCTTGCCCTTTACTTAAAAGGCTGAATAACCCATGCTGGCCAGACATGAAAGAATAAATACGTAGAGAGTTAAAAAGCTCTGGCTGACCTTTGTAAATCAATAATTTATAGTTGCCTTGAAAATTCATTTTGCAAATGTTGGCAAGCRCCGTATTTTTCTCTCTCTGCAATGGGAAATGTATGTGTTTTTCAAAGTGAAATATTCCTTTTTGCTCTCCGTTATCATGCTTTTTGGAAGATGTTCATTACTTACTTTATATCATTTAGACTTTCCTTTTTACGTGAAGCCGTGTATCTGGGATCTGCTGTTCTTTAATTGCACAGAAACAAATTGTACAGTATGGAATTTAATGCGTTATTGCCTTAAGTTTTCTAACTTGCAGCAACATGAAATGTAGTCTGAGAGCCTCACAGTTTTCCATGGCTAAACCAAATCAATTCAGTAAGACAATTTGCGTGATTACTTTTTTTTTTTTGTGTGTGTGTGTGTTTAATCCTACCACTTGCTGAAAATGAAAGGGGCAGTGTCCTCCTTCTGCCTCCTGGGAATGTACTTTCCTCCACTTAAAATTACTGCCCCGGTGCTGAGGCCCACGTTGCTGAACGGGCAGAGGGCGAAGCAGGGTCCCTCCAGAAGGGCAGCGCGTTTTGGGTGCTGGGCAAGCTGCATCAGCCCGGGGGGAGCACCAGAGCCGCTCGAGGCAGCACCCAGCACGCGTGCGGGTGAAAGAGGGAACGGCACCACTGCTTCTCGCGGTGGCTTCTCCTTAGATTTAGCTGTAACCTCTAACTTCATTCTTGGTGGCTTTTGGATTTGCCACTACTATCAGTGGGCTGTTGGCATAAGTAGCTAAATTACTTAATAATGTGTCTTAATGTGGTTGGCAGGGAGAAAAGCATGTAGACTTGCTGGTATTTAGAAACTGGCGTTCAAACTAAATTAATGGGAGCTATGTGCTAACTGCCCTTTTGGGCCTCTAAAAACATTCTTAATTTTTAAGTATAAAGCCGTATAATGAAAGATGAATCATATTTATGTAATACAAATTATACAGTTAAGCTTTTATTCCAAAAGGAGTAATAAAGGAAATTATCCATATTATGCATAAACACAGTRAACATTTTTATTAATTTATGGAACAGTGCTTTGCAGATCTAAAACAGAAATATAAGGTTTCCCTATTTTGTTCTTGGTGTTGGTGTTAAAGCTCAACCAAAAAATGTGTTATGAAGCCCATCTTGACAAATATTTTAAAGCTACATGTGTTTCAAAAGGAAATATGTTTAAGCAAAAATAAAAATAAAGTTATCTTGAAATGTATGCATATACTTTAAATTGAAAAATTGAAACTTCAAAACTGTCATCTCCAGTGAGCTTTTCAAATTAGTGGGGGGGGGATATTTGAGTTGACGCATTTGCACTCCATTTATGTATTTTTTAGATCAAAACCCCCAAAATAGCATAGGAATGCAAATTATGCTGCTTGTTTGTTTTTAAGGTTTAAATGGCAGGCATTAATTTAAGATGTGAACTAACTGATTTTCTTATTGGGGAATATATATTAAGAAAGATATCTATTTTAGAAATAAGATTTTATGAAGACTACAGAGTATAAAAACAGTGGATTTTACAATTTTCAAATATAAAGTGGGTTAAGAGTGCTTAAAACATTTTAAAAAGCAGTCATGCATAAAAAATGAACTTACTAGATCTGTGCGCAGTTGCTTTTCGAGAAGAAAACAGCATCACTTCCAAACATACACTTGAACTTTGCTGCACTACAATAGATTTTTGTAGTTCTAAAAATATATACATATATTCAGCCCTCAGGCTCTGGGTTTCTTCTAGCAACTTGTTTAGTTCACTTGGAATCTTAAAAGAACTGTCAATATCTAATTATTGTTCCGCTTCATACTTTTGTTTTGGCATTTAGATCTCAAGAGACTCCTATAGATGGGCAGCCTCCTGCGTTACCACCCAAACAATTTAAAAGGAACAGTTGGAACCAAATTCATCATTCACACTCACAGCAAGAACTGGATAACCATATTAATGAAACGTTTGATGTTCCTGTGTCGCCTGAAAAATCCACAGTAAGTTGTTGGATCCAGTTTAGTTGTTCTGTTTTTTATCTGAATGATAGTCCTACTTTTCTCAAGCTCRATTCTGATACCTTTAGGAAGTTTTCATGTTTGTGCATTACACTGAAGCATTTCCCTTATGCATACCGTCTCTTTGCTAGCTCCCACTGTTTTTTCCCATCTGCAGGAGTAATCCTGTGTCTGTTGTCACGATACTACATTGGGATGGGTATACAAAACATTTTAGGGATGTCCTTATAACGTTCAGGTGGCTTTTCAGCACTTGCAGAGTGCTCTTATTTGAGGAGTCATTTACCATCAGTGGTAAAGAAGACATTGTAGATAATGGTGCTGGTCTGAAAAAATGTGTTTAATTTAGCTTCTTTCAAAAAGCTGAGCCTAAACCTGAAACTCATGCCTACCAGCTTTTAGAGCAGTTGGGTCAGGAAAGGTTTCTTGAATTCGTTGTAGAATTGCCAGTCAGAATCTCCAAGAAGGAGACGCTCCCAAGAGGCTTGCAGTGAGGAATGTGAAGATCTAAGCAAAAGTTCCTTTTCCACATTTAAGCATGTCCTAGATGAGTAAGCTAGTCAACTGATTATTGTCTCACAGGGGTGAGATCTAACTGATCGTTTTTGTGAGCTTTGTCCCTACGAAAGTTTTCAAATGGTTCTTGGTTTTATACTGATGTGAGGCAAGAAACATTTTGTGGGATGGGAAAACTGTTTAACATCTAGATATAGTAAATACTGTAAAAACAGTTTTACCAACCTCAAGCATTTAAAACTATGAGTCAGGCTCCCCAAACTGATATTTTAGAAATGTCTTTGGGTTGTTTTTATTTGCATTCTGAGCTCTAAGCCTATGATGTTCTCTCAAGCCTCACTGTAAAGTTAAGATTCGCATAAAACTATTTAATTCCTTATGTGGGGATTTAATAAAACACACGAAAGTGAAACTCATAATTTATAAGCATTTTTGCAATGCTGTAAAAGTTTGGCTGTAATTAAATCATGAAACAGAATTTCTAAAAACGTTGTCCTGCTAGTGCTTACCTGAGTCATATTAAAGTTCTTTTCGGTTCTGAAAAATAACACCACCTTACTCACCAAATCTTTCTGCTCTGCATTCAGTTATCTTTCCTGAAATGACAAAAATAACTTCCAGTTGGTTTTTTTTAAACTCCTTTTAGTTCTGCAAAACCAACACAGCTGTGTGAGAATGAGCTAGACTTTTTTCCATGTGCACTGTCAGTGTCATTGTTTGCTATGGTCCAATGCGTTACACTTATGCAGCCCCACTGAAGGCAGTATGCTGTTGTAATTGCAGATCTAATTTGGTCTGCTGATTGCTTTTTATTTTGGGTACTAGAGAAGAAGGAAAGCAGTATGACTCTTAAATTTTGTGAAATTATAAATGTAAGAGTTTGGGGTTTTTTCATAGTTGCTTTCCTGAGCCGAACGCACTTCAGATTCATGTACCGCTAAAATTTCTTCTTCTGTTCCATCGCAAATATTTTAAGGAAAAAATCCTCAACTTTTTGACTTCATTAAGCTGTCTGATTTCTTCTGTCTGCTGTATGGACAGAGAGTCTATTTAGAATGGTAGTGGGGCAGGTATGGAAATAACAGCTTTTTACTCCATCTGCAATCCGTAAGCATCCACTCTGAGAATGTCCAGCTCAAAAGTACTTGAACACAGGTCAGCCAGGAATCCCTGGAATCAGGTGGGTTAATGGTGGCATACAGGGCTCTCATCAGGGTTTTCACTGTAAACTGCTCCTCAGAACTGGCTGTTAAAATGGGAAATTATTATTCCCTTTTTGCCTGTGGAATGGCGTGGCAGCAGGTGTATCAAACTCTGCAAGTGAGCCCTTGKTGGTTGTTCATCCTGCCCAGGAACCGGAGTCCAGTCCCCTGTGCCAGTGCCTGGGGGCTAAAATGACTGGCATGTGTCTGGGGTTCTTGAGCACCCTTCCTTCTCGTTAGCCGATCTTGTGCTGTTACTCTCTTCTCCTGAATTTTTCAGCTTTTCATTACTATGAATGCATTGAGGATTTTTCTGCTTTGATTTAATCGAGAGCTTAAAATACCCAGAAGTGAGTTAGCTTTTGTGGGTTTTTTTTCTGGTTGTTATGAGCCAAGTTTAGTAGATTTCTTTAACCTATCGATCCTGTAGGTTTTGAATTTTCTTACCGTATAGGAATGTAGGTGCTTTGCTTTAATAAATTTGAATTTTGCTGCCTGTCTGCATGACTCTTTTGCTTGGGTATAATTTGTAACATTGAAAACTTCCTTGCAACAAATATCTTTAATAATCCTTCACATGCTCTAGTGCCATAGAAATACTAGCTGATCTTTGGTCTATGAAGTATATAAGTATTAATGGGAACAAACTAAAAAATCATTTCAATAGTAGTAAGTTGAATTTTCCAGATTAAAAAAAAAAAAGTAATATTCCCCAGTTTATTGGTCGTTCCTATGATAGTGTTGTCCTGATCAGAATCAAACCAGCAAAAAAAGCTGTAGCTACAGGAAGAGAATTCCTGTCTAAAATTGTCAGAGCTTGGTTAGTACAAAGTATGCGTCATACCTCATATTGCAGCACATCAGAAATAGGATTGGGGATATGGGATATGGGGTTTGCTGCTGAATTTGCCCCCACTTCTTATCATCATACTACTGTTACTAGAAACAGAAGTATACCCTCAGCTACCTTTTTTTTTTTTTAATCATAGTGCATTTTTATTGCAGGCCTTTTACTGCAGTCTCAACAAGTCTAGAATACTGCCTTTTTTAAACTCTGTTCGTCTTAAGACTGCTTGAAGCCAATTAGTCTTTTCTAATACTCTTTCTTTCTTACTTTGAGCTTGCTGCTGAAAGAACACACTTTTAATTATGCCCAAGACTTTAAGTGCATAAATCTTTTTCCTTCTCACTCAAGGTAAGTAAAGCAGTTTGCATTGTTACTTGATGCTTTCTCAAGTCTCCAGTATCAATTATTTGGTGAGGAAATTGAAAAATTGTTGTATATAATATTCTCAAAGTCTATAGTAACTATGAACAAATTATGTATAAATATACTTTTTTTTTTTTTTTTTACTAGCCCAATGGGGGTGTCCCCCATGACAATCTTGTTATGATCAGAATGAAACCAGATGAAAATGGAAGGTTTGGCTTCAATGTAAAGGTAATAATGCATTGAATCTCTTCATATCTGTAAAGATTGTTTCTGACAGTTATGATCCATGACTAATTTAATTAATTTTTAAAGGGTGGATATGATCAGAAGATGCCAGTAATAGTGTCCAGGGTAGCTCCAGGAACACCTGTAAGTTGTCAAAAAACATTTTTTTTTGATATCGGTTTGTGTGTATTTTGAAGTATGTGTTCAAAATTGATAATTATTTCTCAGCTGTCCATGAAAATAAGCTTGTGCTAATATTCTAGCAATGCAAATTACTGGCAATGAGGTTTTGATAGGGCTGTGTAACATAAAAGGAAAAGTTCTTCAATCATCAAAAATATGTCTTTCTTACTGAAACAAGATAAATTTYTGAAAATTACAGGGAGTTATGAATGTTCAGTATGCACCATTTCTTGAGCTGTTTTGTCCTAAAAAATGCATTCACTTTATTACTTTTTCAGAGGCATTCATATCATTTCACATAAATTATGTATTGAATCGTATTCTCTTAAAAATAACTAAAATGGCAAATCCCTCTTGTTTTAATGACAGATGTAGTTGAATAAAGCCAAGATTTAGATTAAAATCAGACATCATGAATCATTCATCAGGTCTGATTGTCTGTTGTTACTGGGGTTTAGTGACTATCGATAACGTCTTCAGACTAGGCACAATATTTTGTCAGTCGATTGCCAGAAATACTGACCTAGTATTAAGCTGACTGAAGTCAGCTCTATTTACACCTTTTAGAAGAAACTTGCGTGAACCATTTGCTTGCTAACGTTAAGAAATGCAGCATTTTTTTCTAGGTAGAACTACTGAAATGAGCACAGACAGCATTGTTCTTTTCTCCATTAATTATTTTCTCTAATGTGTTTTCTAACATAAGTAATTTTGGCTGAATGCTTTAAACAGCCAGGCTCCAAGGAGAAGATATTTGGTGATGGCATGTGTTCTTTCATATCTGCAACCGTGGTTGGATTATGATATAATAGTTATTTTTATTTGCCAGTTCCTCTTTCTTGCGTTACTTGGATCTGTGCGTTTTCTTTGATCCTTGCTGTCTTACTCCTGTCACGACAGTTGTGATGTGTGCTACTTGAAGCATTTAAGCCTGTGAAGCTGATTTGGACAAGGCTTGGTCATGTTGCTCCATTCCCTTCAGAGATTAGAGCACCCTGCTTTTTAATTGCCTATACAAAATCTGATTCAAACAGAGGAGCTCAGCCAGGCTTTCAGCTTCAACCAGAGGTGTAGACTAACAGCTGCAGAAAGATGTATTACAGTGACAGTCCCCTGCCAGCTACAAATTGATGCGTTCATGTGAATGGCACTGTCTCCYGTATTGTGCAACACTTAGATTTATCATTCGAATACAACGTGGCAACCATAGCAACTCGGCTGGTAGGATTCATGTMCCTGAGTGTAGTTATTTTAAGTTGATATTTTAAGGTGACAAAATGGAAATGGCTTGTTTGACGGGGTTTTTTTCTTTCTAYGTTGCAGGCTGATCTCTGTGTCCCTCGTTTGAATGAAGGGGACCAGGTTGTACTGATTAACGGCAGGGATATAGCAGAACATACCCATGATCAAGTTGTTATGTTTATTAAAGCTAGCTGTGAGAGACACTCAGGGGAACTTGTGCTCCTAGTTCGACCCAATGGTGAGTGATCTAATACATAATACAAAAAGAAAAAAAAAACTTGCCTTCATTTTCTAACCTTCATTTTGTGTCCTGAGATAGAATGCTTACAGTCCTTGTAAGAAGGAGTGCCCTTCCTTGAAAAAGAATACAAAATTGCAACAAGACAATCAATTCATCAAGATTTGCACAATAACATACTCTGAGAAACTGTGCATAAATAAATGTTGAAAATGAGTCAGAATCTCTAGATCTAGAGATTGAGTATCTCTAACAGAGAGCACTATTTTAAATTTTGTCCTCTCATTAATAAAAAAAAAAGTCCAGAAAAATATATATATTGAACACAATTTCTGAGGATGCTGTTATTGCTTCAAACCCCTGCCACCAACCCAACAGCGTTTGGGTGACCAAGTTGACCCTGCTTGAGCAGGAGGATTGGACCAGATGATCGCTAGAGGTCCCTTCCAACCTCAAATGTTCTGTGATTTGGTGAATGACTTTGGAGGTCAATATATGCAAAATTGTTCCATATGTTTTTAAAACAGTCCAGAACTACTGGTAACATTTCTACTTGATAATGCTTAATAGAAGAAGTGCTAAAAATGCAGTCTAAATAACAGCTTGTGCAATATATTCATGACATACACTGTTGGCATGTTGCCAGCAGATGGTTGCTGGGTTTAATTCTGTTCTGCATCCCAATCATAATACAGTCACACAGCAAAAAACAGAACGAAAAATAATATTTAATCAGAATAATTGAAATTAGAGTACCTCAGCCTGCTCACAAATTATTTTTCCTTTATTCACTTATTCGTGCTGATTGCTTACTTGTGTTCCCATTCTGTGTATGCAAGTTCTCTTGATGGTTTTGTACGCTTTCTTCCTTATTCATATRAAATAAAATGATGTTAACTTTGTTTACAAATTTACTAAGTCAGTATCCCCATGTGTGTTGATTATCTTTGTATTTTGAATAAAAACATTTGAATTTTAGAATTCAGGAGCTGCCAGTTTCCTCCTTCATTGTCATGTGACTTCATTTAAAGACAGGCTTTCAAACAGCATATGTTTGTTACATGTAGTAGAAGATGCATATTATATTTTTTGAGTTTATATTTATTTATAGTCRGGGTGTGCATACAGGATTGATAGAATTATAATGGCATATATTAATGCCATTTTATCAGGCAATCTGCATGTCTTCCCATAATTAGAGAAGCCTAAAGGAATAGATCAATACAAAATGAAATAAAAATAAGAATATAAATCCAACTGCAATGCCTTCAGAGGCATGATGTGGGAATCTGAGGTTAGTGTGTTGCATCAGACAAGGTAGGCTGTAATATGAGTTTTGATCAAATTTTAGGAGTATGGATAAGTTGATGTGTTTTCACTTAAAATGACTAATAAAAAATAGTTTTGTTGTGGGTTATAATGATCGCTAAAGGCAACATTCCCTTGCTGATGGGAATTAAAATCAGTGGGTTAATAAATACATATTTTTCTACAGAAGAAATACTTGTCTTTTTCTTTTGATTTGAATARATGGCTTTACTATTAGCATTAACTGAACTAACCAAAGAGCATATCATGTTCAAGCTGTCATATCTTTGTTTGCTATAGCTGTCTAYGATGTTGTGGAAGAGAAGCTGGAGAGTGAGCCTGACTTCCAGTACATCCCTGAGAAGTCTCCGCTTGATGGTGTCCATCAAGATGATAATGCTCTGAGGGAATCCATGATTCAGCTGGCAGACGGGCTTATCACTGGAACTGTTTTGGCTCARTTTGATGTAAGTACTGTGTTGTCTGTAGCTGCGTACAAGTTCCAAGTCTTTCTGGATAGTAATTATTTTAAACGGAACAATTTTCAGTTAAGTTTCAGTATGGTCAGCATCTTCTAACAAAATAATTGAGTTATGTTCTCAAAAGAAAGAATGACATAAAAATGTACTCCTTTGCTGAAATACTACATGTGCAAAGTTATCGCATAGAATAATCCTTATGTGCTACTTTTTTTATGTTGTTTCACTTATAAATAGCTTTATTGGTTGCTTACAGCTTTTTACAGTTATGAGGGGCCTATGCTGATGTAAATTATTTTTTTAATAAGGACAAAGATTGAAAAATCTATACCAAAGTCTGTGTTCTGTACTCACTTTCATTCCATATCTAAGTTAATATAGAAACTGAATCACAGCTAAACTGTTGACGTTTTATAGACAATTTTAGTGAGGGCAGATAAAATTACCAATAAATACAACCCTAATTTTAAGAATAGATAACAATTTTTTATAAACAGTTGATTTTTTTATGACTTATTTAAAAAGAACACTCCTAAGCTGCCCACAGCTAAAGTCTTTCTTCAGCRCTTGCTTGTGCCGTGATGGTATTCCAGCTGAGTACTGACACAGGCTGTGTTCGCTTTCCACCTTTTCTAATGCATGAGATCAAGTGACTTGAATCAAGTGGCAATATTTTTGTCAAGCACARTAGTGTGAATTCCTTGCCAAATGGAAGCCTAACATAATGTTACAATATACATTTATTAAAAAAAAAAAAATTCTTTAAAGCCTTTTTTTTTTGCCAGACTTTGCAGTATATGCATCTCATATATTGAATAGGTTTAGACTGGGAGCTATTCAATCTTATATAGGYGGCTTTGGTTTATATTTTTGAGTTGAAAAATATATGGATGTAGTGAAGCACAACTCCTAGACTCTTCATGTAGCTTTTTTATCGTGAAAATATGTCAAACTTCTCTGTAGGCTGTGTGTAGTCACCCAGGTGTGTTATACTGGGAGAACAAGTGTTCTGTAGTGGAAAAGTGGTTTAAAATCCCTCCTTAACCACACATTTTCAGTCTCTCACACGGGTTAGCGCTTCTTCCTTTCTGTCAATTCACCTCTTTTAGGAGTTTGCTCTAAAACAGACTATTTAAATTATGCAGACTTAAAGTTTTCCTAGTGCTTTTTGCATTAGTCTGGATCATGTCACTGGTACTGTTTGCAGCACAAGGATTGTGGCAATGCRTGATCAAAGCATGAAAGGGCAGAAACCTCTTAAAGCAGGTTTTGTGCAGGAGAARAATGGAGTGGACCTGTAGCCCGCAACTCACTGTACCCTGAATGAAGAATGGAAGGAGACCTGAAGCAAACTGAAACAACTGCAGTGTAGCTAGCGAGTCTATACACAACACGATCTGCTTGCCCCAAACAGCTGTGCGCAGTGTTAGAATCGGTTAACTCCCTTAGCCATCCATAATGCTGACTTTTGTCCAGATCAGTGTGTTTATGGAAGCTCRAGATTTAACGTTCAATTTGTCTTTGAAACAAACTGTGGCTCCATATTCTGATTATTTTCAGTGATCCCATAAAAGAACTAAATTCATACAGTGTTAGCTTTTGAGTTGAAAAATATTTCCATGTTCATTGAAGCTTTCTTTGTTCAGTCATTTATGCTGTAAAAGATATCTTTAGGCAGTAATACGCTAATGAGTCTTTTGCGTCTATTATGATCTGACCATCTTTTTTGTTTTCCAGCAATTGTATAGGAAAAAGCCTGGAATGACAATGTCTTGTGCCAAATTACCTCAAAACATTTCCAAAAATAGATACAGAGACATTTCGCCTTGTAAGTATGTGTGTTTGTGTATATGTTTTAAAAGTATTTTATTGTGGTTAGTAAATAAGTAACATCTTTCTAAAAAATTTTTTCAGATGATGCTACACGGGTTATTTTAAAAAGTAATGAAGATTACATCAATGCAAATTATATAAATGTGAGTAGTACTTTAAAAAAAAAAAAAGAAAGAGAAGCTTCTAACCTTAAGTAATTTTGCAGTTTTTCAATGGAAAACTCAATTAAAAAATCAAAATTAAGAGCAAAATTGTAATAAATCTGATCTAGACTAGAATGGCTGATAAAACCCTGTAATCAAATGGCTTGATATTTAGTGTAGATTTACTTATTTGCTAATGCTACAAGGTACATACAGGTGTTTTTATAAATGAAACAAAAAAGAAAACCCTAGGAGAAATTATCCCTCTACCAGAGGAACTCATTGCACTTTTCTGGTTGCGCATTGTGGCAGTAATGTTCAACATCAGTAAAATTTAACCTGAAAGAACTTACTCCTACATCCCTTTTATTGTCAGTAGCAACAAAAATACAGCTACTTACTTTTCCTTTCAGGAACAGAAAACAGAAATTAGATTCCAAGATTAAAAGCTAAAGAATAGAAGAAGTTTGCACTTAAATTATTTGCAAACTGTTGTCATTTTCTTGTATGTTTCTTGGGTTTTTTTATCATTAATCTTGATTGCATGGGTTCATAGCAACTAAGTAACTGTCAGTTAATGTATGAAGTGCACTTGGGTCTTTGCAAGTCTTCAGTGAGAAGCAATTTAAAGCATTTTTATCTGTGCCAATTCAAATTGACAAACTTACGGTAAACAGAATTAATACAGTTGATGATTTTTTTCCACATTATTTTGTACATATTCACTAAACACTAAATCTCTGATGCCTAAGTTATGTTTGTCATGAGGATGAAGTTCTGTAAGGATTAAAATAATGATTTTTTTCTTCTCTTAGATGGAAATCCCTTCTTCCAGTATAATAAACCAGTACATTGCTTGTCAAGGTCCATTACCGAACACTTGTCCTGATTTTTGGCAGATGACTTGGGAACAAGGCTCATCTATGGTTGTAATGTTAACTACTCAAGTTGAGCGGGGCAGAGTAAGTAAAAGATTTCCTTAAATACCACTTGCATAGTATTCTAAAAATCTGTTGGTGATTGCCCTTTAAAAGATTAGAGGAAGATACTWTTATTACGCTAATATGTTTTTGGTATTTTTTTTAATGGCAGTGCATTCTGCAATGCTTAGTACTATTGCAATCACRACTCCTACATTTTAAACCTTTTGCTATTGTTCATATAGTTAATCTTAAAACTTTGTTCAATGCTCAGATACATTGAAATTTTCATGTATTTCTTAAAATATTTATAGGCTTCTTCATTTGAATCTTTATTGTAAAGCAAAAAACTAGAATTTACTTAGGAGTTTTTTGTCTAAACTTCAAACGAAGACACTTAAAGAAGCTTCATCGGTTTTTGTAGAGTAGTTCTTTGATATGCATTGGTTAATTCTTTAAGGCAGCCTAAATCATCTTTGTAGCGTTAAGATCACATGCCGTTATTTGATGGCTATCTGCAAGAGAATACCTGATAAGATGAAAATCTAAAATTTTTCACAAAACATGCTTCTGTGGTTATAAGTATTTGTTTAATCATATGAAAGAATCATTATACTTTCTTAAATCTCTTTCATGCTAAAACCTGTAGAAGTGCAGAGCATTAGCCATAAAAGAGTTAAGGAAATGTGAAGTACTAAAAATAATTGTGTATGGTGCCATAAAAGGCTTCAGCCCTCCCCCGCCACCCACTGCAACCTCACAACCTGTAGTTTGTCCGTGGTAGCTTGATTCATTGTGTAGTCTTTGTTCTTTGGAGACAGGCAAAACAATCGTATCTGGTCACATACACAGTATAATTCCAAAATTAACCAGGTTTGTAGTCTGGAGCATTCACAGTAGCACTGGATGGTTGAATGCATGGACAGAAATGACAGACTGAAACAAGTTTGATGGAATTTCTCCTAATTTAGAATTTCTTTTGATGATGGATTTACAGTAGGTTATGGGTGCTCTGATCAATTAAGACTTTAGTTCAACTGTGTGTATATAGTCTAAATTTTTTTAATAACCATGTATTTGCTGTGGGAGGTCAGGCCTCTAAATATAATTAAAATAATTAAAGGGGAGTTGTAATGGTTTTAAACCATTTTTCAGTGACTCAACATTAGCATGATGCTGCCTGCTCCCAAATAAAAACGATTAGAGGGAATTTCAGTACAAGTGCCCTTTTAATATATTGGAATTTTCTTTGCAGACCTGCTAAGAACAGACTTGCAATAGCAGTTCTCTGAGGTTTCCCCACCCCCCTCAGTAACGACATTTGTGGAGTTCTTTGGAGACCTGCTAAATACTGAAATAAAAGGACTTATCTGTCTTATACCCATAGGCAGAGACTCCCTGCTCTAAAGTTGATCATGAGGCAACTGACATCTCTATCCCACTGCATGCCGGGATGTCTCAGGGGAGCAGGAAGTCTGCAAATCTGGCTGCTCTTAAAGAATCGCCAGGTGGTCGGAAAAATGAAAGTACACTTGAGCTGAAATGACCTCACTAGTCAGGCATTTAAGAAATATATCAGAAAGTCTTAGTTTTTAAAGTTTGCATTTACATTTGATAGCTTTATCAATAGGCTTTGAAGTCCACTGTCTGCATTCCCCCAGTTTCTGCGTTAGTTTAGCAACTTGTTGTTTATGGCCTTCCTGTTCTTTTCATACGTTTTCTCATATAAATGTGCTTTGAGAGGATTAGTTTAGGATTTTAGAAGTCAGAAATGTTTATAGAGCAGCTCCTCTGCCACTCGTGTTGAGACAAAATATTTTATAGACATACCTTTTAAAAGTTGTACTGAAATGTAAAGGCACCCATCATCAGTTATACTAACCTCAAGAGCTGGTGCCTGTGTCCTGTTGAAGAGAGGAGCAGGAAACCTCCGTGATACCAAACAGACTGTGTTATTTCATTATGGCTTATGAAATAAGGTAAGTTAACAGTAATTACAAAGTGATAAAATAGTCTTTACTGAATAAAGGTATAAGGAACTAGAGAGAATAAAAATAATACTCTGTGAATCTAAACACAGACATCTTTAAAAATGTGTTGACCTTAGGTTAAATGCCATCAGTACTGGCCAGAGCCGTCAGGAAGCTCATCGTATGGGAACTTCCAGATTACCTGCCATTCAGAAGAAGGAAATCCTGCTTATGTCTTTCGAGAAATGACACTGACTAACCTGGAGGTAAAATCATAATATATTTTGTTTAAACTGAATTTGTGGAATCCTCAATGTTAAACTACCTAGTCAGACTTTCTTTTCAGGTTGATGGCATATCCACATAGAACTGTTTGTTTCTAGAAGACTTTAGAAAACTAGTCTTACTGCCAAGTACTTAGTTCATATAAGTTCTCTCTCAGAATGATAACTTTTCATTAGCAAAATGTGCTTACTGGCCAAATCACAAGGATTCCGTTTCCATAATCTTCTTAATTGGTTTTGAATCACATTAAAAATGTGTTAATATTTGTCTGAAAAAAATCTTTATTGGTGTCTTTAATGCCCTGGCCAAAGAAAAAGAGTAATTAAAGAAGTTGAGAAACTTGTTATTCCCTTGATGTTTTCAAAACACCAGACATTAGAGGTATTTCATTATTGCTACTGAAAAATCTCTCTCTCTAGAGGCAAACGCTTCTTAATTCCAGCTTGAAGACTCTGCAGCCTGTGTGCAAGTAGATTGAAGATGAATCCTGCTGAGGCATAATGAATTAGGATTGGCTACTAGAAGTAAACAAGGGCCTTCTAGGACATGCATATCATGATTTTCAGGGCATGTGCAATTTTCGCAGCTTCCCCAGGTAGCATTTCAATCTCAGGAATTTTTGGAAATAGGTATCTGGAATTTAGTTCACATGTTTGTTTCTCACTGCTTGGATTTCCAGATCAGATGCCAGTTTTACAGAGCTGCCTTGTAGTCAGTTTGCAGCTAAAAGTCCTTTTCTGTGTGCTGTTGAGACAGTTGCCCATTTATTATCAGCAGTGGAACCTCTGTGGATGATTTCAGGCCAAAAGATTACTTCTTGTGTGGTGACTCCTGTTCTGTGAAATGCTGCTTTTACACAGATTGTACAGCCTGTCCCCTCCGATAGTCAGAGGCAGATTGTTTGTTCGTGATTTTTTTGGGTGCCGGGAGGAGGAGGGAGTGGGAAAACTAAGTCATTCTGCACTTGATGTGTATATATAGTATGCTAGATAAAATTAGAGATGCAGATAAGGCCAAAACAATACTGCTGTTCACACCGAGTCTGAAGGAAGGCTTTTATGCCTGAAAGGCCCATCTCCCCCCRCCCCACCACCACCAGGTCTGTCATTTGATCCAGTAAGATATTACCTCTGCTTGCTTAACTTRCTTTGCTAAAATTTGGGACTTACATTCTTCTTGTACTTTTAGTGGTAAGGTTGTCCATTTGTATCCTTGAACTATTTGCTGTTACATAAAGTGGCATTCTTTTAACCTGTTGTAGATAAACACATTTTTACGTTGCCTATTACGTGTTCTGTTATGCTTATTTTGTTTTCAATGAAAAAATGTAATTGTAAAATCCAGGATGAACAATAATTGACATTAATAAAGCTCTGCTAATTGCCTGAAGCTGCTTTTATTATGGGCACAAGTTGTTGTAAGCGTACCATTGATTTTTTTCCCCCATTATTGTTTTTTTTTTCCATGGGACCTTAATTATCCTGAACAAATTTCGTGTCGCTGATCAGAAGGAGGAAAGCCGCCAGCTAACCCAAATTCAGTATATMGCATGGCCTGATCATGGGGTTCCTGACGATTCGAGTGATTTCCTAGATTTTGTGTGTCTTGTGCGAAAGAAGAGGGCTGGCAGAGAAGAACCTGTTGTTGTTCATTGCAGGTATTCATTTTTTTCCAGCTTTCCTAAATCATCAAACCGAATTTATTTTTTGTCAAATATTTTTTTCTGTGCTTTGTTGKTCAAGTGAATACCTAGTCGTGTATCTGCTCTAGGGAAGACAAGAGAACTCAACATATAAATTAAACAGTTACTTTTTCTTAACRTGATAATCACATTTTGGTAAGCAAATATTTTGAGTGTTTACTAGTATTGATCTGTTATTTAAGTAAAATGCTTGTGAAAGTCTATATAGTAATTCAGGGAGATATGGCAAAAGATATTTAGGGAACTTTTCCTTTTAGTGACTGTTCTTCAGAGTTCTAGAAGAGCCAGATAAATAATCCATAGCAGGAAATACAAATGGTAAATGGAATAATGAAATAAGACAACTTTCACTAAAGTTTGCAGATTCTCAGGCTACATGATATTTTGATATGTACATTAAGATGACACATTTTTCTCAACCATTTATCTTTTTCATTAATTAAAATAACRATTACTCGGATTTTTATGTATACCTGAAATGTGTTTCTGTATGTGCTGTTCTTGTGAGGTGGTTTTTAAAAGCATTCTGCATTCCTATAGTAAATTTCAAAATATTAATTCTTAAAATACCTAATTAAGTAAACTAAAATAATGAGCAATGCCAGATGTCTTCAAATGAACGTACACTACACCAATTCTTGGTTAGTAGTTCAGTGAACAAAATTCGACCTCTAACTTTCTGACCACTGTCCAGACAGTTAATGTTCCTGAGTCAGATGTGCATTTTCCTGTTTCAGTTGCAGAAAAACAGAGAAGTTTAAGGGATAAAATCAGTTTAAACATTATCTAACCTACAAGTAAACCAGGCATTATAGCTCACTGGAAGTGAGTTAATCTTATCTGTAAGCATTAGTCTATTTTATYTGTAGTAGGATACCTTTTTCACTCATCCTGTAAATAAAAAGTGTAGCAAAGAATATTCTTCGAGGAACAACTGTTCTTAATCAAACTAAGGGTGAATGTACCCAGTGTTCTGCTTCCACCAATGATCATAAGCAGATGCCTCAGGAAAAGTAAGAACAGAACAAGGCTATATGGTGCTTCTACCTTCTTTCTTTTGAGCTTCCAACTATTTTCAACTTAAAGAAGTTCCTGAACTGGTTACGGTTTGTCTATTTAGTAACCCCAAGGCTTTTCTTTTCCAAATACATTTCTATTCTTGTTCTTGAGCTCGTGCATTCTTGCATTCCTGTCCTTTGGCAAAAAGATCCACGTATTTGCATCTGAATTTTTTTTTTAAAACAGTTTAGTTTGACAGTTTCTAATTACTGTACTGGAAGAGATGGTTAACCACCCACCCTGTCCATGCCATTCATGATTTTCTTGTCTTCTGTCATGTCTCAGTGTTCCCCCTCCATCAGTCATTTCTCRTCCAAGCTGAAGAGTCCCAGCCTACTTGATGTTTATCATATGGAAAATGTATCACACTTATCATCCTTGTTGCCATTCTCTGAATCTTCTCAAGTTGTAATGCATCCTTAGATTCTTTGACAAACATTGCTTCTGTATTACTTTGATAGAGCATTCGGCGTATAAATTCTGTATGTTAAAGCTAGAAGTATAAAATCCTATTTRATAATTTAAATATAACTAGCACATTTACATCTTGTCATAAAATTCTCTTGACATCATGGAAATATATATAATAGCTTTGATGCCACCTTCTGGTCAGAGTTTTAAAGAAATACTTTGATCAGATTTAATTTGAAGTTATACTTCAAAATCAGAACAACGAGTGGCAATGTTCAGAATGTTCATATTAACTACTCTGAAATGTATGTGTTACAGTACTTCCTTTTCTTAACAGAAATCRTTCTTATGTGTTCCTAGACATTTTCCAATATACAGAAGTTGGATCTCTCTAATACTTTTTAATACAAAGAAAATGATTATTATTCTCATCCTTCAAAGGTTTCCAATAATTGTTCTGTTCCTTATTCTCAAATATGAAGATATGGATCACTTTAAGGACATAKAAACGGTTTAATCAAGTCAACCCAACATTCTAGTAACGGTCATTCCAGTAATGGTCAAATTGATTCAAAATGTACAGTGTACCTTTATTTTCTTTAAGTGTACGTGTTCTTTAAGTGTGAATTATACTCAAGATACTTTTTTAATTTTTTGATTTTGTTTGTTTTTGTTTTGTTTTGTTTTTTACAGTGCTGGGATTGGACGGACAGGAGTTCTTATCACTATGGAGACAGCTATGTGTCTCATTGAATGCAATCAGCCCGTTTATCCATTAGACATTGTAAGAACCATGAGAGATCAGAGAGCCATGATGATCCAAACACCTGTGAGTATCATACTTGCTATTCAGCRTTATAGAAGAATAATTTCATATTATGTAGTTGTATCATTAGACGTATTTTTATTAGACTGCTGTTGATCAGTTTTCAAAGAGGACACCTTTGCCCAGTGTAGCTTCAGTCTTGGCTCCAGGCAGAAATAAATTGCTAGGGCTCTTGAAAAAGAGCAGTTCTTTAAATTTCTGCAAAGAAAACGTGAATGAAGCAGCTTCTTTGTCAGGGATACCTAGCAATTAATGTCAAAAACAGCCCGTTTTCAGCAGCGTACAAATTACTCCATGGAGAATGCAGGAGCCTAATTCCAGGAGGTAAGAATGGAAGTAGTATAAAACACGAACATAGAAAGGTGCAAGACATGAGGAAAAAACACAAATCAGCAAAAAGTGTTCACRGGCCTCCATTTCTAGGTCATCCGTAGTTTAATGCTGCTGTCCAGTATTCACATTCGATTGAACAAAATGTTTTACTGTGCAGCTAGGACAGGAAGGATGATGATATGGGAAGAAGAATAAAGGATGGTTCTTGCTGTTTGGGATGACTGTACAATATGAGTTTCTACATGTCTRTAGCATTTATAGAGAGGAAGAGAGCTGTATTAGTAAAGGGAGGAGGAGGCAACGGAAAAGGGATTTAACTACTATTTTTCCCAGCATGTGCCAAGTACCTTCTGGTCTTCTCATTTTCTTCTCGGAGAAACCAGGAGTTTCTAGTTTCAGTGAAACATAGGTGTTTACTGTGTCAGAGGGAAAAGCGATAAGAGACTCAGTGTTTGGTTTTTGTTTTTTTTAAGAGGTTTCATAAACATAAGCTATTATTAGTACGTCTCCTTATGCTGCCTCTTCCTGCTTATGCATGTCCTCAAAGATGCGGCTGATGTCCACAAGATGGCGCGATGCACGATTCTCCTCTCTCAGATGTGAAGAGAGTTGAGAAAAGTCCTTCAGGGAGCACTGGGGGCAAAATAAGCCTTTTATAAAAACATGTATAACCTTAACTAATATACACGCAGAGTATGTATAATAATTAATGATGCTATTACTAAATCTGTTACTATGCCCATGTAAGGTCTGGCATCAACGATGACTGCAGAGAGCAGGATATTCTAAGAGACCAAAGAGGCAGGAACGCTAGCTGACCAGCGTATACCCCATTACGCAGTAGTCACTGTTAGTCATGGCACTTTGCAAAATAATAACTTTATTTCATTTTAGTTTTATAATAGTTGCATTTGATTACTGTGAGGGGGTTTTTTGTTTGTTTTTTTACTATTGCTTGGTTAAAGCATGGTATTAGTGACCTCTTATGTATGGAGCTGCTAGACTTGAAAAATATAGTAGATAGATACTCTATAATGCTAAGCAGCTAGGATTCTAGCTTTTTAAAATGTGAAACAATTTTATTTTTTATCCAATTTTGAAAGAGGTGCCAGTAGCATGCCAGAATTAATGTAAATAGGAAAAAGTACTTTATTATAGCTTCTAAATCCAAGTGCATGGAAATGTTAGGTTAGTGAAACTTGACTAAGGAAATGAAAGGCAGAAAAATTCCTAAATAGGTGATGATGTCAGAATAGGAATGATTTTGTGGATGTGACTTTATGTATTTTTAAATGCCCTTCATTCCATTCTTTTGTTTAGAAACAAGATGTTCTAGTATAACTTTCCTATTGTTTTGTGTTTTCTAAACTATCTTTGAAGCACAGTTCTGGCCCATCAGGTGAATGGCATGGGAAATCCTAGAGACCCTTTTTGCTTCCACATAACACGGTTCCATTATGTTTCTTTTCAATTAACTGAATCTACTTTTTTTTTCAGAGTCAATACAGATTTGTGTGTGAAGCTATTTTGAAGGTGTATGAAGAAGGATTTGTTAAACCTTTAAAAGCATCACTGCATAAATAAATAGCAAAAAAAGCTAGGATATCAGTTGAGGAATCCTGTCCTCTATAATGAACTGGCAGCATTCTTTGTGCCATAATACTGTTTGCAGGAAATGATAGTGAAGTACAGCAAAGAATTGACAAAGGACTTTGAAAACTTCAGCACTGTTGCACTTTACGTTGAAACAAAATCAGTCTCTGAAACTCTTCTAACCTTCATGTGCTTGAAGACTTTATTTTCATGCTTTGCTCCGAACAAACCATAAACTGAAAGAACTAATTGTGTTCAGGGTAATCTACGATATTTCATTGTAGTGCCATATACTGCGCTTCTGGTTGAATTGCTACAAACAAGGCTTGGAATTATTTCACTCTGTTTTACACCCATGTCTCTTAAAATGAAAAACAAATGAAAAAATACACTAAGCCATGGTCTTTTCCAGTGCTAGGTTTATTTACTATGTACAGACTCTCACTTTTGTTTTTTACAACATTAGCAATATTGCCAATACTAGAGAGATACACACTGCCTACTGATGCAGCACACTTTGTCCTACACCCTTATTAGAGACCAGCTGGTTGTTAGAGGAAAGCTGGCATCTGTGTTAACCCAGCAGTAGCTGCATAATGCCCACTTACCAGCATCTTGTAAAATAAATAAATAAAAATAATAAATAAACAGCATTTCTTTGACACAACTTGTGTGTCATACACTGGTGTATTCTGATTCATGTGATTTAAGATTACGTGATGGGAACTAGTGCATGCATTTATGTCTTAACCCCTTAAGTGCCTTGAGACTTACAGCGTACATCCAGTGAAAAGGCACTCGTGATTCTGTGGGGGTGGTATTGTCCTGTCATATTTATCTTAATGGGTTCAGATTTTGAAAACGGCCCTTGGTGCTTGGAATATGTTACTGCAAGGGGTCATGGAAATACCATTCCCTCTTTTCTTATACAAGTACCTGCATGCTACTCTTTGTAGCAAGAGCACCTCTGCCAACTTAATGAATGAGCACTGTTTGCTGCTGTGTTGTAATTATGTGAAAAACCTGACACATTCCTTCATTCCTTTCAACTAGTCACTTACTAGCAGCTTACCATGAAATGCTGGTAGGTCTTTAGAAGCTGATACTTTGCTTTATCCTTTTATTGAGAATAGCTGTCTTAATCAATTAGGACATAAGTATCAGTGCTATTAAACAATTAAGTTAAACTTACAATTGGATGTGATTCAATTCCATTATCTGCTAACTAATTATTTTTTAAGCCCTCATAGTTGATTTCAAGCCATGTTCGTACAGGTCTGCCTTTCTTTTTTTAAATATATATATTGTTTGGGGAGGGGGGAAGGGAGGAGAACACTATCAAGTTGCCCCAAAACTTTAATTCCTTCATGACCCMAGTCATTTTATGTTTGTGCAGAATTACAGTTTGTATGCATTGCCTCTTATTTAGGTAGCACGTTTGTAACAAGTGTCTGTCTGATACAGTATCTGAGCTCATTCTAAAAATACATATAGTCCCATTTTTAATATTTTTCCAGTATAGGAAAAAACAAGTTAGCAACAAGATGTCCGGTTTAATATACTGTAAGAAAAAAAAATCAGTCACTTCTTTGACTGTCCTGCAACAGCATAAGTTTGTGCCCTATATTTAAAAGTTTTAATTTATTGTATTGGTTTCCTGAAAATGTTTTATCCAGTCAATTTTGTTATAAGCTATATAGAGCATAGAATTAAAATGGAAAGTTCTACACTGAGAAAGTTTTTAACTATTGAAGAATTATATAATATAATATACTGTGTTCTATGGACATTAGAAAGAGCAGCTATGAAATATTAAGTGAAAAGGGATTCAGGCAAAGTGAAATCCTGGCTAATGAATTAATAATAAACAAGAAACACAATGCCAAATGGAAGATATAGTTTTAAATATTTTTAGAAAACAAAATAATATTAGATGGCCTATGGCCCTGTTACTTATATTTCTAGATTTGATGCATAAATCAATATTATCCCTCAGTGAAAAAATGAATCTTATAAGAATCTCTGGATCTGAGAAACTGAAAGTAATGAAGTAGCTTTAATCTCAGTTTTGTTTTAAGCCATTTGCAATGAAAAATTTATTCTTTAGGAAAGTAAAAGCTTTAACTTCCATATGACAAGTTTATTAGCTGTCATGCTGGCTAGTTGGAAGGTTAATTGAAGCTAAGCACTTAATGTCTAAAATTAAAATTATTCATCCATTATATTGAAATAAATCTTCACGGTCAAGTTGTAAATGAAAATAGCATTTCCCCCCCCCCTTTTTTTTTCTGAGGGAAAGCAGAAATAGAGTTTATAGTAACATTGTATAGTGTTTGTATGTCACATAGCAAAATATTCTTATGTAAAGTTGCCAAAGCAGTTTGAGTTCAGAAGACCCATTTATACCACAATTATGTGTGGCGGATATTTATTGGTTGTCTGTTGTTGTTGTTTTGATTACAGATACAGGCAAGAATAATAGGACTCTTCAAAATCTTCATTAGCATTGACTTAAGCTGTTTTTTAACATACTAACCAGTTGCAGTGGGGAAAAAAATGAAATAAAGTAACTATTTGGTGATAATTGGCCATCAGCTAATCGGCGGCTTTTTAATTCTCAAAAGCAGATAATAGTGTTAATCAAAAACTAATTGGGAAAGAGAATAGCTTTGAAGCCTTACTGCACCATCCATCATTCGTTCAAATGTTTCTACCTGTTGTGGTATAAATGGCCTTAAAATATTTTTATATGGCCGAAAAAAATTTAAAACTGCTGATTATTTTACTTTGGGTTATGAAGATCTGTATCATCCTTAAAAATTAAAGTTTGTATGTTTCATGCCGTGCAAAACATGAATGTATCTTTCAGACATAATGACCTATATGTGGTTGATGTTATGACTGTTAGATTTTATGAATAATTATTTTCATACTATTTGATTTAGGAAAAATGTTGGGTGGGGGGTGGGGGAAAGAGTATGTTTGTAACACCTCCATGATACAAATCCAGTTTAAAAAGAAAAGAAGTTTTCATTGTAAATAAGAGCAATATTATGACAATTTTATGCCAATGTATAATGTTGAGACTTTTGTTTTCCTTCTTAGTTCAGATTGAAAACTGCCACTACCATCTGTTATTTCAAGTGAATTTGAAGGTTTTTTTAGCAGAAAAACATTGGGGGGGGGATTGAGTGTTGTGGGGGCATTTTTTATTTTTGCTAAATATGAAATAAGGTGCAGGTATTGTTTTATAAATCATCTGCAGATTGTCAGCCAGTCAATTTTGAGAAATACTGCTTTACATAAAGCAGATAAATGAGTTCTTCAACACTCAGTTGTACTGAATTTGGGGAAGTATTTGGTATTTTAAATAATGCATAAACCTTAAGCAGTAAAACTCGCTGCTTTTATGCATTTTATTATTATATATGCTCTCCCAGTAATGAAAAAGAGAAAGCTTATTTATCCCATTACACTTAATGCTAACTAAAGTTTCTTCCACTTTTTTCTAAATGTATTAAATCTTGCAGTGAATTTAGCTTATGTCTCCTAGAGCCAACAGCAGCATTTCTTTTAGAATAGCTGATTACCGTATGGCACAACATCTATTAGAGAAAGGGAGAGAAAGCAGTCAGGAGGTTAAGGAACATGAGCAGTTTATTGTGGAAGCCCTTTAGCTGGCACCTTCCCGTGGAGAGCGTCCAAAAAGCGTCGCGGTACCCACGGAAGGGCCAAAATGCGGCTGAGCTGCTGCAGCTGCGCTGCCCAGGGAGACGGGAAGTAGTGAAGGTCTCGCACAGCGATGCTGGAGCTCCAGGTGTGCTGTGGAGCCGGATTACATGGTATTTTTATGCTTCTGCAGTGTGTGCGCGGGTGTGTGGGCGATGTTCGAGGGCTCAGGGAATTAGCGTGAGCGCAAAACACCAGAGGTCCACCGTCCACAAATCTCCCAAGCAAAAGYGGGTTGTCCAGTCCATAGGCTTAGTTGTGCCTGTAGACCCACTCTGCAGGCAAGCTTAATTCAAGGCCCTCCCCCCTGAGGATGAAGGGAGGGACTGGATTATGGTCCAGATCCAAATTTTGCATATTCGGACTCTTACAGACTACAGAACAGTGGCCCCTAATGTCACTTGTAGTCTTTTTGTAACTCGCACGTTGTCTCCGCTCCCTGGTTGGCTATGTATGTYTGCTAATCGAAGTACCCACCTTTTCTCTTGAGACTGGAAAAGCTCTTTTCCATTACTACATTTAATACTGGGATGAAAGATCAAAACCCAGTAAAAACATATTCATTAGTTAAAAGTGGATCTTACATGAAATTGCAGAGATAATATTTAGTGGTGCTTGGAAAGCTGTTAGGAGGGGAAAACGGTTTGTTGGTATTAATGCAACTGTTTTGTCCRATCTCTATTATCCCACTGAACTTACAAACCAAAGCTGTTTTGGGTTTGGGKTTTTTTTTTCAGTTTAGTAATCTGCAAAGTTTGTGATCATTGATGGATTTTACCTCTGTGCTAGTTGTTACCCCACAAGCATGCGCCTTTTCAATTCATAGGGCTTCTACAGCTACAACTTTAACCAGCGTATAAGCTGCTGCTGCTGCTGACTTGGCATGTTTCACTCATTGAGAGCTCTGCTGATAAACATTTGAGAGAAGTAAACCACYTTTTTTAAAAAGTTGAAATTTTCACAAAAATGGATATGTAGTTTTTCTTTGAAACAGCTAGCCTAATTAGAGGAAAAAAAAAAAAAAACTAAAATATCATTCTAGTATGCCATAGCCTGAATTTTGGTTTCACAGACTGGCTGACGTTTTCTTGGTTGCATTATTTCATATTTAGCAAGCTTACGCATTTTTAAAGGGTGATTTTTTTCAAAGTTTTTTGATGTTTGAATAGTAGCACTTTATCTCATGCTTACTACTGACTGAACTATTGGACAAAATAAATTGGGTTTGGAGAGAGATACTTGATGGGTTTCTGTACAGAGATAATTTGGATTACACCCTGGTACGAATGCTTTCTGTTGTTCCAACTGTTTCTGGTTTATTTTTCATATGTTTCTGACAGACTTTCAGATAATAGATATTAATAGATCTATCATCTCAGTTCTCCTGACTTAAAAATAATACAAAGCCTGTATTAAAAAAAAAAAGTGCAGATAGAAACTACAGGGTACTCGTAAATTTATCTCTGTGATCTCTCTGTTAACTGCATATTAGCTATGTTTACTGTAAATGTTTCTGCTTAGCATTATTTTAACATTAGGTCAGAATACCTGGAAATCAGTATTTTTTTTTAAACTTAACTTATTTGAATTTTGATGACTAAAGATAATAATGCACAACAAAGTTTAAAGAAGTTGTCATCCTTTTACTCCTAGGCCAGGGGCCTAAGACATGAGTGAAGGGGTTACACAGTTTACATTAAGCTGTTGTTTAACTAGAATATATCCACAAAGACTAGCCTATAAACTACCCAGTGCAATTATCTCAGTACATTGGGGCACCACAGTAACAACCCATAGTAATCTTACAGGAAAGTTAAGGTAAGAAAACTAAGGTTTTATTTTCTCAGTATAGCTTTGTTTTTAGTTTGGTTTAAGTTTGCTTCACTTACCAGTGGTCTCATTTTAACCAGTCAATTTGGCAGGGCTGTTTGTATAAGTTRTTTTCTTTTTCTCTTTTTTTCTTTTTTTTCCCCTGTAACAGGTGCTATACTATGTGTAAATACAAAGGGAAGATTATCTAGATCATTATTAACGATCAGATGGTGGCAATATTTTTTTGCTAGTCACTTCTAGTAATTAATTTGCATTTCCAGCTGTGGCTTTCAGCTGTCAAACTTCATCTCAGTTTCATACTGCTCAATGATTACAAGYGTGAAGTAAATCATCTCAGAGTTGAATAGCTCTTTCGTTGTTTAGACTAACTCTGGTGTATCTATCTTTCTATTAACGTTGGGAGGATGGGGAAGTTTCTTCCCATTAAGTAGACTTTTGCCTATAAATTCATTAAAAAGCACATGAGGAAAAAAAATTACAAAATGCAACATCTTGGCTAAACAGCTAGGGTAGTTGACTGAAAATGATGGAAACTTGAAATTGGTCAACACTGGACAATGTGAAAACAAATTCAGCTTTTCTCACTGCAGCTACTGTATGCTTTAAAAAGGGCCTTATGTATTTGTCCTCATTTTGATAAAATGAAATTTCTTGCCATTAAAATGATAAACTAACATTCTACAGAAAACCAGCAGTTCCCAGAATTAATATGCTAATTAAAATTTAACAAGTCTTGTTTTAGTCTTAAGTAAAATTTCATTCTATTATGTGAAAAAATGCTGTTATGCATATTTTGTGGATATATTCAATTTCAGTTGACAAATAGTTGTCTAGGTACAGACTTGAAAAAATATATATAGTTTACTTGTGGATCTTAATTGTTTAATTGCAAAATAAAGATGTGCTTTAGTAATTTAAAGTTTAATTTTTTGCGATTTTCTTGCTGCTGTACACACGGTTTTGTTATGCTACTTTTACAGAATTCTGATGCCAGATAATGTTCATCTTTGTATTTTGCATTTTTAGATTGTATTCTGTAACTATCTTTCTGCTTTATCTATAGATAAAAATGTGTACATTATGCATTGAGCACTAGAAAAAGATGCTAAATTAACAGGAATGAAATTGTTTGCCTACATAAAAAAATGTGATATTAGCAGTGGAGCCCAAGGGTTTTTTTACCTGAAAAATATATGCTGCAGTTTTTGCGCTATTGTGGAGAATAACTCCTTATTAATCTTTTATACAGATACGTGAATTTTAAATGTATTTCAGAGACAAAGTGCTCAGCAGAGATTATAGTCTGATCACAAAATGAAGGGCATGAGGACTACTGATATGAAGAATAAAAATTCCAGATGGAAGCATGTGATGAAAAAGTGGAACAAATACTGCCAAAAAGTGAGGGAATGTTCAAAGCTAAAGTAGTAAGAGAAAGATAAAAGGATGCGGAAGAGAAGGCAAAACGGATGAAATCTCAGGAGGGGCAAGAGTCTAGGAAAAGAGAGACACCAACATGTTCGTAATTTGACTTGATGATTGTAGGGCTTTAAATTGAGGAYAAGGTGGTTGGATTTGAAGTACTGAAAGATAAACCACTGGGAAAGCATCTGAGGAGAGAAAAAGTAGGAAGAGTAGTTATCACACTTGCGTGTGCATACACTTGGGCTATATCTGAGTAGTAAGTTGTGAGGAAGGAGCAGACTATAGTTACCAGAATAGTAGTAAGCTGGATATGAGGTAGGCGAGCGAAAATGTTTGTGCCATTGAAGTGACAAAGGAAGCTGAGAGCAATGGGGTGGTGATAAGGGAGCTTTGGAGTGATGGGGTGGAAGGAAGTTCAGTTTGAGGAAAAACTTGAAGGTGGGTGGAAAGTTTAATTGGACATGCTCTAGACAGCAGGTATTTTATTCTCCTGAACAGTTTAATAGGAAGATGCTATATGGTGTATACTTACCAATGGCAAGGAGAGAGCCATTTGTGTGACACAGATCTCTGCTAGGAACTAAGCAGCCTTTTTATGCAGATGATTAGTTAGTTGATCTGCACTGTGAATACACTGGATATCCAAGATGAATGGGCTTTTTTTTTCTGTTAAATGTAACAATTTTGTATTTTTCCTCTGGGAACTTTATTCAAAGTTTGCACATATATTTCATGATAGACTACTGGGAGCAAGCACAGTCCCTGCTCCTCTGATAGTAAGTATCTGAATACCACTCTTTTGTGACTTGTGTTCATGATTAAATAACCAGGCATGAATCTGAATCTCGCCTTTCTCCTGAGCTTGCCTTGGTCTTTCTGTTTCGGGTCCCTCTATCCCAGATGCTATGATGATAAAATAACTGATATTTAACATTAAAATCAGCCTTCCTCTTAGCAATAATTGACAATTACCTGGCAACTTTATTTGTGGTTTCAGCAAGTGACATCAAGATAACTCAATGTATATTCAGGCAGTGGAGTCAGTTTTGCCATAGCAATGTACTACTGCATTTTTCATTACAGCTAATTTGTCTGCTTGGCTAGTAAGTTACCAGTTACCTCTAGACCAGGTTTTATAGTTGAATTTGGAAGATAATATATTAGCAGTAGCATAATTGGTCCCAATAACAAACTAAAGCCTCCACTTTTACAGATGGTGTCATGTAGCTGGATTCCCAAATATCCTAGAATTTTCAAGAAATCTGGAGTTAATTTACCTAGAGCAGTGATTCTGTTAGCAGGCAATATACTTTGCGAGTGGAGTTTATATTACCGTTTGTGCAGTTTTCTATCCTAGGGATCTCAAATATTAGCTTGAACGCAACTATTTATGTACAGAAAAAATACCCACAAATAAAGTGCAGCCCTTCATAATTATTGGGGCTAATGGCAGAGCATTTTCCCCTAGATGGGAATGGCAAATAAGAAAAATGATAAAAATACAGATCACTGGGACAAGCTCTGCTTSTACTTTTCAAAGGATGTTAAAAAACAAGCTGCGTGTTCCAGCAGTGTCAACATCATCTGTGCCGATAATCTACAATACTTACAGTTTCAGTGTATAAATACTAATATTAGTTTGTAGATGATTCTACTTCATTTAATATACATAACTTATTGCTATAAATACTTCCTCAAAGGATATACAAAATGCTTCAGGAGAATTCAAAGACGATTTCCTAGTAAACTTAAGGGGTGAGGAATGCGTTTGTCTGAGGCTTTCTGCTATTGCTGGTCAGGTGAGGACTTGTTACAGGTAAATAGAAATGAACTCTTCTGGCAAAAGAGATGAGGGGGAGCTTGCACTATGTATTAGTCTGTTCAGTACAGAAATTTTGCAAAAGAGTTTGAAAGGCACCCCAAAGCTTCAGAGAATTTATATATATATACACATATATATGTATGTATGTATTCTAAATAGCTGAAAAGCATTGAAAAGTTTTTTTTATAGTTTTGCAACAGCTATGGCCAAAAAAGAGGGAGGAAAAAAAAAATGCATTGGGGCACCCTGATAGAATAGGCACCTTTTATCGTTTGACTTAAAGATAGAMACTTCGTAAAGCCGATAGCTGTTTCTCCCCTGAGCTGTCCGCAACGCGGGTGACCGAAACCGGGCTGGTTTCGACCGGTGCTGCGGCTCCGGTATTCCCCGGTCCTTAGGGAAGAGCTTTCGGTTTACAAAAACAGCCCTTAGGTGATGGAGGGGGATGAATCTGCGACAAAATGAGGTCGCTTGAGTCAGCCCTTACGGAAGGGTAGCAGAGGTGAGACCGAGTGTCTGGTAATGCTGAACTTTGAAAACGACGTTTATTGTCGTTTCCTTGGCGGCTCCCGGAGGCTGAGGCGTCCTAAACACCTTTTAAAGGAAGGGTGGTGGTCGCATACTCATTTTACAGACAGCTTCCCTTCCCCCTCGTCCCTCGGTACCGTGAGGGCAGGGCGGGACATGGCGGCGCCCCCTCAGACCCTTCGCCGCTCCCGCCTCAGAGATACGGCGGGCTCGCGAGCACAGCGGGCTGCGGCTCCCCCCCCGCAGGCCGCGCGTGGGCCGCGCCGCGCTCCTCCCCCGCGGCAGCAGCCCTCCGCCGGGCGCAACCACCTGGGCTCGGGGGGGGTCCGCCCCTGCCTGCGGTGGGACCTGCCCCTTTAAAGGGGCGTTAGCCACACCTTGCGCCCTGGCAAAGGCGGGGCCCTCCTTACGCTTCCCCTCTTGTTTTCCTTCTCTGCCGAGGCGCGCGCGGGCGATGCGCTCTCCTCTGCTTACGCCGAGCGGCCGCGGGAAGCCCCAGGTGAGTGAGGGTGGGTCCGCGGCACAGCCAGCGGAGCGGTTGCCCTTTTAA
>NW_020450838.1:2930911-3052869 GCF_003343035.1 Apteryx rowi | reverse complement strand
CGGGGGGGCCGCAGAGCAGGCCCGCGCCGTGGGGGTCCGCGGCGGCGGCCGCCTCTGCCCCGCTGCTGCGGCGCCACCCGCGGCTCCAGCTGAGACCGTCGCGCGGGGGGGAGCGGGGCCTCTCTGGGCCCGCGAGCTGTTGCTGCCCTTTTCCCCGAGCGGAGCCCTCCGTAAAGCGAGTGCCGGGARGGGAGGGGTGGTCGGTGACCTCGGCTGGGGAGGACGTGGCGTGTCCGCTGGGAAGGCAGCTGCGGTAACTCAGCTGCTCTTCTGCCTTCGGAGAACCTTAGCGGCTTATCCAAGGTTGCGGTAGCGTTTGATATTAATGAAGGACTGCTGTTAATTGTGTGAGATCTAGATAATCATTATTGGGGGGGGGGTTCCCTGTATACTTTCAAGTTGTCCCCAAATCACTCCAGCTGTTGCTAAAGATTTAGGCAGAGTTTTTTCTTCAAAGGCGCCAAAAGAGAGATGTTTAAATTAAAAAAAAAAGAAATTAAATTGCTGTTTGAGTCCCTAACTGTTCTTTAATAAAGCCTGGCACTTTCTAAGGAGTTTAAACGTGGGCTCTTATTTTTCTTGTTTCTTAAAAAAAAGTGATGTTAGCTTGTTCTTTTTCTGTCTTGGATTTCATAGCAAAAATGCTGAGTTTCTTCCGGCGAACCCTTGGACGGCGGTCTATGCGTAAGCATGCGGAGAAGGAACGCCTRAGGGAAGCCCAAAGAGCTGCAACCCACATCCCTGCAGCTGGGGATGCAAAATCCATCATTACCTGTCGAGTGGCGCTGCTGGATGGAACAGATGTCAGCGTGGACTTGCCGGTATGAGTGGCACAAGATTGCTTCTTAAGTGCCGTTGGCTTGTGTCRATCTGATTGATTGTGCTCTTTATTTGTAAGTTAGGTAAAGGTATGTCTGTTTGTCATAGCAACCAACCCTGTGACTTGGGTTCCGTTTATTGGTCAGAGATAGGTAATGAAAGAACAGTTAATTTTGTTATGCACCGATACCAGATAACAGGTTAGATGTCATTGGGTCCTGTGCATTGAATGTTTTTTAAGGAATTTTTCTGCCAATGCTTAGCTGAGGTAGGGAGGGTAATGCTTACATGGCTTGTATTTTCTTTTCTGTGTGTTACGTGTGCATCTTGAGAAGGAAGGTAGATGTAGCTCTGTTGGTGTAGCTCTGTCATGCTCACGAGACTGGGAAGGTCGCAGTTTCAGAAGGTCTTCAGCGGCCTTCTACTAGATATGTGTGTAGTCAGTCACTGTGGGCTCATGTGTGGCTATGGGGAGTTCACGTTTTAGGATTTTTGTATGTTTTTTTTAAATCCTAGAATAATTCTACGTGAGTTTTGGTGGTTTTTTTTTTCCATTTTGTTTTTGTGCTAGAGGGGGGCTCAGTTCTTATGCAAATGTGAGAGAGAAGGAGAGAAGGATGATCTCATAGCATAGTGCTTCATTGGGAGAGAGATTTTAACCACTGTTTTACATTTCTACAACTCCCTTGATATGCGTGTGTCTCTTTCCTTCTTCTTAATTATATATCCRTATTTGGCTAACAGGACAAACAGTAGCAATAGAAGTGATGTAGTCTAGTTTTCCATTTCCATGTGTTACAGTGGTTAGTGTTGCTCTGAGCTCACATAGCTGGGTTAGGAGGCTGTGGGTCAGCGAGACCTTTGGACTAGCTCCGTAGAGTTTTAGCAGCTGYGTCAACGTTGGAGCTGCTGGCTAGGAGAAGTGTGCAGAGCAGCCATTCTTAAAATGGCCTTTCTTTTTCTCCCTTTCTCATTTTAAGCACAATTTTAAAATGATTATAACATTAGATAGTTTGAGGAAAGCCCAATTCTTTAGAGCATTGAGCAGCGTGGACATAGTGGGTGGAAATATCTCTTGCAACAACTAGAACCCCTGTAACGTGGAGTTAAAAAAACAGTTTGACATCTCTGTTTGCAAAATGACTATACAAACGGGTATAAAACTAATTTGTATGTATCTGTATAGTTCACTGAAACAACATAACGAGCATATCCACTGCTGTTTAGGGCCTAGGATGTTTGATTTGAGGCCAGGAATGCCCACAAACACTTTATAGCAAGAGCTGTACTTAAAAAGTACTCAGGTTTAAACTGGTGTCTCTGCATAACCAGAACAGTAGTCTTCGGAGCTGGAGTCAGCTCTGTAGGCAGATTCCTGGTGTCTGTAACAACATTTCTAAGGCTTTGAGGAGCATAAACTGAACCTGAAGAGGTGTCATGACCTACCATCTGGACTATAAAACTTGGATCAGGGTGTAGTAGTTGCTATTTTCTTTCTACAGGAAACTGTCACTTGTTTTGCGCTCTTGCTTTTTTTTTTCTCCCCTCTCTTTATAAAAAGCCAATACAAATCCTTGTCTGTAGACRTCTGGGCAAAGAGTAACAGTAAACAAATACACTGAGTCTGCATAGCTAGGTGCAGTAATTACCCCGTGTATTGTCAGAGGCTGACATGTACCAGTTCCTTGGTGATTAAAATACAATGAATTAAAAGTAGAGTAAATGTTTCATTCAGAATCCTTAGTGTGTTTGTCCTTGCGTCTCTACTTACATCATTCGTAGTTATATTTGGGAGGGGTGAATTAAAAAAATAGAGGGTACAAAATCTTGGGGCAAAAACATTGCTTTATTGTTTTCTTAAAAAAAAAAAMCAACCTTTTTTCCCTGCTTTCCTTGAGGATCATCAGCCTCTTCAAGCTAAGACCTTTTTCAAGTCTGATTCTGTTATTTTGTTGGCAGTAGATTTGGTTTAAAATACTCTCTTCTTATCTCCCTAAAGGTGCCTCCTCACTCCGCTGTCTCAGGTGTGCTAGTTCAATTGCGTATAGTGCTACTACCTACATAGGTTCTGTGAAATGATCTTTTTTTTAAAAAAAAAAGAATAGCAAAAAGTGTTTCTTAAAACTGAATCATTTAGCAAATTGAGGTTACTTCATGCCTAGAGAAAAGTGGACTTTGCATGAGTGGGAGGGTAGGAATGAACWTCTCACCTCTTTTACTCTATAGCTACATAAATACTTTAAACTGGCATAAGCTGGTGCTGCAACAGGAAAAAAGATGTTGCTTTCGTTATTGCATTCATCCTTGTTTCCACACCCCTTGGCAGAAGAAACAGTTTTTGGCAGCCATACAGTAAACTAAGTCAAGAAGATGATATGACTGAAAATAATCAGTATAATTCTGTTGTGTTAGTTTCCAGCTGGAGCAGTTCTGCAGTCTGTTCCCCATGTGCCTCCCCAAATGTGGTGAAGAAGCGTTTAGAAGCAGTATCAGACTTATGTTTGCTTAAAGTGCTTGCTAAGCTGCAGCCTTACCGTGAATTTGCTACTGAAAGAACAGCRATCTGGAACTACAGTTCTTATCATTGAATAAATCTGAGATTAAACAGAAATTCAGCAATTTAAAAAAAAAAAAAAAAAGGATAACACGGGGAACATTATTTTGTAAGCCAAGTATGTTTCAGAGTTTTCTTATACAGCAAAAACTAAAGTTTTCGCATATATTGACGTTAAGACAGAAGGGACGTTATAAACAACGCGGTTGAGATAAATTTGTTAAACRTAGAGTCAGGATTTGAGCAGTAACCCTGCTTTTTGTCCACTGATCTTATGTACGGTGTCTCTCAAGCTACTTAATCTATTGCTTTCCCTTTTTTTTTTGTTGTTTTTAATGACAAAGCTCTGTGACTTGAAGTAATCATCAAAGATACAGTCCTATGCAGTACTTGGACTATTTTTTTTTTAAGAATCTACTTATTTGTTAGTCATGTCAGTGATTAAAGAATATCAGCGTTATGTATACTCTATACTGTCACTTTGCTGTGATCAAAATGGGAAGTATGAACTTCATGTGAGTTATCAATATTCTTTTGGGGCAGTCAAAAGGGATTTTTTCCTACCTTCACCMCAAATTCTGAAGCTGTGTTCTAACCTGGTTGTTTTCCTCTTCTGTGGCCACTTTTTTGAAGCTTTAGATTTGTCCAAATGCATTCAGTAATTTTTGGCAAACTTAAAATTATGTGCATAGTAAAACACTCAGAACTTGATTATTTTTAATCTATGAAAAAATTCTTAAAAACTATGATGTCTGTTAACTGTGCTGCTGTTGACATTGTTCATCATATATACTGTTTTCTGTTACTTGAATTCATCTTGGACAGCAAAAAAAGTCTGGTTGGGGTTTTTTTCCTAATTTTTTTTATATCTTTAAGTACAGTGTGTCCTTCAAAATTTGACTGGTGAGAGGATAGGAATTCTGTTTTGCATACTTCCCTTTCCCTACATCCCTATTTTACTTTTAATCCTGTTCCCATGCAGAACTAAATGTCCATCTTCCCCCGCCCCACCTCCAGACTTCACAAAAGTTGAAGAGCCATGAATAAACAGCAGTCGAGGATCTGCAGACTCCCTGGGGTCAGTCCTACAAATCTGGGCTTCCAGTGCCCCTCCAGCAACTGGCGTGCTGGCTGTTCTGATGGTCATGGGTCTTGGTGAAAGACAATTTGGGGGGAGGGGGGTAATAAAGACACAAAAATGGTGTTTTTCCTTGAAAGTCTTTTTAACTAGTATCTTCAGCAGCTTATGAAAAATTTGTGAACAAAAATGTTTGGAAAATTCCCAATAAACCGTGGTTATGAATACTGGAGGTCTCCAGAGGACTTTTAAATCAGAAAGGCTGAAAAAAAGTGTTTGTAATAGAAATAGTCAGCTCTACATTATTAACAATAAAGATTGGGAAAGGGAAAAATAACACAGACAAAAGGGAATGCAGTGTAAGATAAATGATGGAGAATTAATTGCACGAGCATATTTGGAACATGGACCTTCTAAAAATTTGTGGCTAGATTTCGGTGGAGACCAGGGTCAGCTTTACAACAGCAACAGGTAGTATGGGGTTTCGTAGGAGCAGCACTCTGCTTTGTGGAAGCCAGGGTTTTGGGTGAAAAGCTGATCCTGTTTAACCTGCGATTTACATAATCTTCCCATGGATAATAGAGAGCTGATTGTATTCCAGCTTCTGCACAAGCAAGCTAAATTTTAGGCAAAAACTGCCTTGTAGTAGCTCTTTAAAGTAAAAGGCACAAATTACAGGAACAAATGGTATCTGAAGCCTAGTAGCTTTTCATCTTATAATAATATTCCTTACTTATGCATGCATGAAATTTAATATAGAAATTGCAAAATGAGATGTGTTTGTCTTCATTATAATGAAGTGCCATTAAAACGAGAACTTACATAAGCCAGTCCAGGAGCTCTGCGAAGTAGTACAGATTAGCTGAACGGTTTACAGTATTGGAGTAAAGCTTACAAAATAAGATGAAAAGAGATTATTTTTAACAAAATTAAGAAATCTATCTGGAATGTCAAAGAACATTGCCAGCAACTATGATGAGCGCTGATGGCTGTTGGCGTGGAGGGAGGTGATCTGCATTGATCCTGCTGCAAGATCAGAGATGTATTGTGATAGTTATGTTTACTCAGTAATACCCTCTGCCATTTTTTTAAGTTTATAAAATATCTGYGGCTGCTTGCTGAGTATTGTAGCTATAGATTTAAATACAGAATATAATCTATAGTACAGATGCTGATTAAAAAAGAAAAAAAGAAGATCTTCTAGTAATGCTAAAAGTGTTGGAAAAYCAGAATCAAATGAGTAATCTTCTTACGAACATTCAAGGCTGGCTTTTAAATTTTCAAAATGAATTTCCACTGGCAAAAATAGTGAGGAGATAAATGTACACTTACCATTGTATGTTGTAAGACCGTAAAGTTTGGGATGAAAACTTATTTCTCCAAGTGGTCTTTATGTCTTAAAATATTGAAATGCGGTTTAGTGAACTGAAAGTGGAACAAGCAATCCTAAGTCAAACGTTACAACGCAGAGGTGCTGTCTCAGTGGTAGACTGAGACCTCACCGTAATGCGGTTTTACCCAGTGCTCTGTGGGATGCCAGATTTAAGTGCGTATAGAGACTGAGTACAAGGCATGTGTACCACAATGTGCTGAATAGTTTCAGCACTTCTGAGCAGCACCAGATTCGCAGGGCAAATCCAGAATACCTGCACTGAACTGTGCTACAGGTCCAGTAGTTTGGGGCTTACCCCACATGGACACTGTAAATAGTTCTGCTAAAGAGAAGAACCTCTCATTTGCTCTTAACCAAACTACTTCTGAGAAACCCAGCAATGGAATACGAAATAAAACTGAAATATTTGAGCATATATTGGGGGAGGTATTTAATCTCTGAGCCTTAAATCAAGCAATTCAGATATATTCTGTAGCAGAAAGAACGTTAGGAAATAGACATGGAAATGGATTAAACCAAACACATCCCAGGAAGATGTAAATTGGTTTCTGGGAGAAGGTCGCAAGTCCAAGATTTCTAGTGACTGAGTAGCTGGAATAAGTGTCCCTAGCCTCTCTGGGTGGTAAATGCAGTCTTTCTGAGGAAACGGGTATGGATACGTGTAGTAACCCTCTGAATAAGTTGACAAAAGGAAGAAAGGGTTTTGTCCTTCAGTAGCTACTGGTCGTTTAAGCAGTATTAACATAATGATCCTTTGAAAGGAGTCTTCTAACAGAACTGAAGTGCTGCTGCAAAGACATGAGGGATAATAAGTCCCACAAAGATGCAACCTGTTCATCTCTCTTTCAGGGTCCATCTTGTACAGGGATCTCCTTTTTTTCCACAAAGAAAGAGGAAAAAAATCCTTTTCTGATAAGCATTTTAGTAAAATTCATTAAGTGGGCTTTCTGTTGTGTGTGTTTTGTTTTTTATTTTTTAAGTCCTGGAAGTTTGAAGTACTCTGTCAGGAAAACACTGATAAAAACCTTCGAAAGTGAGCCATTCACCTTTGTCTGCCTAGCGCGGGGGTCAGATCCTCAGCCGTTTTAAGTCAGCGTTGCCTCAGCAAAGCTGSTCCATGTTAGCTGGCGCTAGTGTTGAAAACAGGTTTCGTGTCGGACAGAAATTGTGGAGCACTGAATTGCTGGCTTATAGTCTTGAATTGCGTGCCCATGAAATAACCTTTACTTTTGAGACCGTGAGAAGAAGGTATAAGCACTGTGGCTCTAATTTTAGGCACCTACTCAGATGCCTAAGCTAAGATGGTTGTCTCCATGTACATCTTATCCAGGCAATGAAGGAACAAATCAGCCTTCTCAATTAAATACCTGAGCTGACCTTACCCAGCCTTGCTGCTGAGTTCCTGGATTTAAGTCCAGGCTTCGYAACACCTACTTGCTGAACAAATACAATTATGAAGAGCAGCACAAGATGTTATTAGGACGTGTTTTGGAGCTTTCCTTCCATTCAACAGGGCCAAGATTCATGGCGAAGTGGTCAAAAGATGTTTTCTATCTCATTCCCAAGTGTGGAGAAGCCCTTGGATATCCTGCCCTACCCAAATTATATATATATTTTTTTCATTTTCCCAGTTCAGTTGTTGATTCTCCTACCATTAGGTGTTTGCTGCTGTTTCCTGCAGAGTATAACAAGCTGTATAAATCAAGTAGTCATGTTTTAAAGAATTACAAACCCATGAGGAATTTAATTTGTCCCCTGAAGAAAGAACTAGCCACTGGGTTGACTGCTTGCGAGTGGAGTAGTTAATAGTTCATTGGTAACCATTAAGCAGCTTGAAAATATCTGTCCTTTGAGAGTAACCTGAGCTCTGCTTCAAGAAGAGAGAGGAAAGAAAAGAAAAAAAAGAAAAAAAAAGCATAGGGTAGCAGCAGGATCAAAATGCTATTTAAATCGAATGTTGCCACTGGGGAGTTAGACTAGCTTCTCGCACTGAAGTGTAATAGAAATGTATCTTTGCTATGTCTTTCGAAAGCACTTGAGATGGCAGTTTTATTGAACGCAGATAAATTTGTTGATTCATAAAAAGCGACCTGTTACAAAATACAAAGCAACGCAATTTTTGGTGCCATTTGTTAAATATAAGGAGGAAGTACTTCAATAAGCCATTAAGAATGATTTTGAACTTAATGTCAAAGGGCATGTGAAACTTGTGCCAACTTGCACCAAATACAGCAATTGATGATTTAAGTCATACGCAAGCTGCTTCATACTTAATTCTACATCGACAGCTGTGATGATTTCAGTCAGAAGCTCTGTCCAGCCAGCAGCCCTGTGAACCTCTCCACAACCGACCCAGCGCTGTTCTTCAGGGACCTTCTCCGACCTTAGTCATTCTTGGTCCATTTGTTCTTTACATCCTTTTCTGAGATACCAAAATGGTGATCACCTGAGATGTAATAATCTGTGTACTAGGGGGAAAAACACTCTGAAACTAGTTGGAAGCAGAATAATTTTGCACGATAACAAGTTCTCGTTGGTAGCCTGAGACAGTATGTGCAGTAGGTCTAGTCTGAGCTAAAGGGCTCCACYGCTCTTTAACTCCCTGTCTCCTCAAGGGTTATAAACCTTGGAATGCAGCTAAGATAACTGGTTAATTATGTTTTAAAGAAATGATTTACTGAGGAATTAAGGAGAATCTAAGATGTTCTGATCAGTAACGTGGAGATTTTCCTCTAGTTTTGGACTAGGCATAAAGCTTCATGCAAAATGAAACATTTTTCTAGCTTTGCCATTCCAACTGCTGAATTGATTTCACTTTATTAGTTTATCTTACTGTTTAAGGTGCAGAAAATATCCATGTGTTAAAATGTCAACAGTTGAATGTATTGCCCTTCCAGGAAAGGGGCAACTGATTCAAACAGTGGAAGAAATATATGTTTTTGTATGTAAGTGATTTGCCTTAAGGCTGCTGTTTGGAGAGTCTTGCTGTTATTTAATAAATCTGCTGCTGCCTAAATAAGGACTTTATCTTGAAGTCAACAGAAGAACTTGCCCTGAACAAGTTCTGTGCCCTCCGCATCCCAGCATTTTCACTATGCAACATTTTGCTATTACTATGTGTGTGAGAAGTTCCCTGCTGGTCAAATTGCTTACTTTCCCCTGCCTCCCACAATACTTGGGAATAAATAACTGAGGGAGAAGTCGCCTGTGCAGACTCAGTTTACAGATTTTTCTAAGATTTTACTAGGGCTGTGAAACATCATGCTGAATTTAACTAAAGAGTAAACCAATGACTATGGTTATAGAGTTAAACAAAATATTTGAAGATCAGAGTACAGGAAGATGGCAAAAATGTGCTGCTTTTCTTGCTTTGATGTGATTCAGTGATTGAATCAGATGATTTCTGAAAATAAGAATTCTGACTTAATCTCAAAAATTGATTTATAAACGATGTGCATTTTGGAGTGTTATCTGTATCCTGTGGTTCTCTGTTCAGCTCAGTTTGAAACCCTTTTCTTCCATGGGGCCAAGAGTTCTGAGAGATGGACTAAATCAGTCTGTTAATTAATAGCATACTATAACATATGCTTAGAAAGTTAGTGGATTTCTCAAYTTGTGAGCATATAATATCAAGACAAAAGATTACAAAATGATAGCATTATGGAAATAGAGAAATGTTTAAACTGCTTGCAGAATAAATATAAATCCTTCCTGCATTTCTTGGCGTTGAAAAGAATTATTTTTAAATACAGTGACTTGTGTTCAGACCTACTATTTTTCCATGTATTTTTATTACTTTTAACCATCTCAAATATTTTTAAGCTTTTCTTTCGGTGTATTACTATGGAGGAGTTCATAGCAGGAAAAATATACGTTGTAGAGAAACTGCTCAGTGTGTTATTTACATGCCTGTTCTTCAAAAAGATGTGTTTAATTTTTAAAATTGTCACTGTAAAGATGATGTTTACTTGGGGCTAGAGCTAAGTTTTTTCATAGATTATGTATTAACATACACAGTGGTTTTCTACACTTACAAGTGAGTTATGTAAATGCATTATCTAAGTACTATTTATTAGAGTTCCTTGTCACAGACTGTGTTTCGTTGGTCATTAAAAGCACTTGATAATGGAATGCTATAACCTAATTCAAYATGCTTTTCTATCCACTTGAAAAGTGGTGAAGTGCCTAGATATCACATGGTAATTTCTTAAGCAATTTACTGTACTTCTTTCAAAAATTTTCCAGTGTATTAGGCAGTGTCAGTTGTACTAGCTGTATTTCCAGTTCTGCTGAACTTTAATTGATAAGGAAAAGCCTAACAGGTACAATGATAAAATAATGTTTTAACGTTTTCWGCCTTGTGCAAATTGTTATTGACATTTTCTAAAAAGGGATATTTCCCATGTCATTTAAAATCTATGGCCAAGCAGTTGCTTCTTGTGGTGCATGCTTTGGTCTTTCAAAAACAACAGCCCTCAAAAATTATGAGAGAAAATCATTTCCACATTGCGTTTGGGAAGCTTAATTTTGGGATTTATTTTCCAGCTTCTTTTGGAAKTTCTTTTATTTTTGGAATTACAGTWTTAACTATGTTTAGAAAAGAACATAGGTGCTRCAATAAGCCTATCTGCTAAATGCTAAATCTTTTTGTATTTTCAGAAAAAAGCTAAAGGCCAGCTTCTGTTTGAACAGATCATGTATCATCTGGACCTTATAGAAAGCGACTACTTTGGATTAAGGTTCATGGATTCCGCACAAGTGGCGGTGAGTAACAGAACTTTTTGGCTGTTGCTAGAAAGAAGAGTAAAATCTTAATATTGACAAAAATACTACAAGCAAGCTGCCTTTCTTGAACTGTTTTGTGCAGCAGCTCTGTGGCATGTTAGTTTAGTTAACCCTCCACTGCAAACACACTCTAACGTATTACAACACTGTTGTCCCTTGCATTCACATCTTTCACTTGTTATTCCTGTCAGACCTTCTGTTTGCTTGGTCCTTCATGGTATGACAGTGTGGAGAAGGTTGTTCTTTGCCAGTGCATAGTGCCATCAGTGTTCTCGTTAGCAAAAATCATCTTGTTCACGTCTTCTGGGGAAATAATCTTAGCCAGAAGGGTGTACATCTGATTTGCTCAAATCTGTTGCAGCTCAGACCTGCAACTAGAAATTGTTGGGAGGACATAGGTGTATTTAYGTGTATCATATGGTTTGAGTAGAGGATTCTTGCAAGTGTAAAGTTTATTTGTAAAAATGTCTCTGCTTTTGAAAACAAAGCAGTGAATTGTTTGTCGGAAGCAACCAGTTCTTTWTGTCTGCAGTTGTACAGCTTTATATGGATGCTTCTTATGGTYGAGTACTTAATCCTGCCCACAAGGAAAGTCGTATGTTTTCTTCATGTTGTTTTTATGTTCTTCTTTTGTTTTGAAGTAGAATGTTGTATTTAGAAAGTCTTYGTATATATAAAAATTGTTGTTTTAAATGAGGAGTTGGACAGGGAGTAATGTCTTTGTCCTGCATCCTTGTAACTTAAACCTGTATTTGCTTATTCTAACGCTCCTAGGTAGAAATATATCTGGGTTTTCATACTGTGTATGTCAAATTTATTTATGTTAGATRTATGACCCAATTGTCTTTGTGTTTCAAGTCCATTTCAGTATTATTTCATGATTAGGATGGCAGAGCAGAAGTAAAGACRGTTGCTGCTGAGCTTAATACCTGAACTGTTCTAGATCAGTGTACAACACGGAGACAATGACATTTATTGTTTGACTTCTGTGAGGGTATATGTCCAGAATGARAAACAAACAAGCAAAAATAGGAACCAGTATAAATAAAAATTTATTTGGAGGTGACATCTTAGTTCTTATAGTTTTCTGCAATGGCAAAAAAACCCAAACTTGAATCTTTGGAAGAAGGTGACATCTTTGGACACAGTGTTATCCACAGCAAAGCACATTTATAATTTGATAGTTTCTTTTCAGAATAATCCGGGTCAAGGTTTGTGTTTAGCTTATGGTTGTAGAGAATGTTCTCTACTGAGAAAATAATAGGAGTGTTCAGCGTCTGAAGCAAATTTCATGATTAGCAGGAGGAGCTGCTAGTGGACTGCAGTCCCCAGCAGTAAAAATATTCTTGACCCTCTTGCAGAAAAAAGTTGGAAAGAGAAGGAAAAGAACTTTATACTGAGGGAGAGATGTCATTTAGAACATCCTCTCAAGAGAAATTAGAAAAGGGCAGAAAGAAGTCGTCATGGCTAACCAGCTGTATAAGGAAAGTTTCTGGAAGGAAGAGAGCATCCATCAGCATCAGTCGATCAGTTCAAATGAAGAAAATGGGTTATAAACCTTGGCATAGGACATATAAAACACAGCAAGGCTGCCCCAACAGAAGGCATTACAACTAAAAGGCTGCATACCTTGGGGGAGTATTCGGTTTCCATACTTTTCCTGGGGCACCTGCTTTTGACCACTGTCATATCTTTAGTCTATTGAATACCATTCTCTRTTTATAAAAATCAAGTCTGCTGTGTTCAACATGTACAAGCTGGGATGTTGAGTACCAATAGCAAATGGCTCCCTTCCATTTATCTGTCCATTTTGGGGGGGTGGAGGTGCTGAGGTACCCGCTGGGTGTTTAGGTGCCCTGACTTCGGTTCTGCTGTGTGGCCTCTGAAGTGTTTCTGTGTGCCTGTCAGGTCTATAAGAACTCGCAGGTAAAACTACCAGTATGGTAAACTTTTCCTCTTGCTATTCTGTTATCAAATAATGTCGGTTCATTTGAAATGAGGAAATACGTGTGAATCTTTTCTGTCTTAGCAATGGTTCCTGGCTTACTTTTGTCCAGGAAATTGTTGCTTCCAGTCCAGACCTTTGAGTACTTGATACTGTATAATCTRCCAGGTACAAGCAATTTCTAATTTAGTTGGTTTCTTTTTCTTAACTGTGTGTGACTGAAAGGAGGCAAGGGAGAGGCAATAGTCTGTTTAAAATGAGTATTAATGATACACTCTATATAACAAAGCAGTCAGGTTTGTATTTTGCAAGGACAGATCAACACAACAGTCAGAAATAATTGCTTTAAGAAATGAAGAACTATAGTGATGGCAGCCTTTCTTGCAAAGTGAAGCTGGCAAATTCTTGCAGAAACCCAATCTGCAGCTGGAAACAAAAGCACAGGCTAACCAAGTTATTTGTCAAAGATTATTCAGGAGGTCTGTTAAATAAACAGCAGAAGAATCYAGTCCCCTAATGTGAATAAGTCTTCTGGCTCAGGAGGAGATAATCATTTCTGCTACGCARTTTAAATGTATTGCCTCACTAGCCACTTGCACCTGAAGATTTAAAAACAAAACAAAAAACCCTTTGCCCCAAATGTGCAATGTGCAGTTAAATAAAAAATTGAGAAACTCTCACTTGCTTTAACTACAAATTAAATTTCAATAAGTCCTTTCTAAACAACTGGAGCATACCCTTCCAGATAGGTGTTTGTGACTCTTTTCTTATTTTGAACTCCTTAAGTGATTAGTAGATAGAGGTTTGAGTTTTTGATGCAGTGGGGAAGAAAATCCAGATAATACAAACTCTTGACATTTTGCAGTTTAGGATTCAAATGCTGGGTTCTTTAAAGAAGTTCTTGAAGCATTTTGTGAAGTGAAAGAATAGTCTTTTTCATGTGACTTCTGTGTTCAGTTTTAGTCTGATGGTTAGGAATGGATATTTGTAAGAGGCAGGAGGTGGCAAAAGGAGGTTTTTGCAATATTGTCTGTAGTATATCAGGCTTGATCTAAATCCTGCTGAAGTCAAGGGACGGGCTACTGTTAATCTGAGCAGCTTTGAACCAGGCTGACAATGAGCAGTGCAACATGCCCGGTGGTATGAAAGGTGAAGATTGGTAACATGTTAGGCTATTTAGTTTTCCCTTTAACAGTGCTGGAGAGATGCTGTTTCTAATAAGGAGCGCTGAAAATTTAATAGTGACCAGTTTCTAATTGTAATGTGCAGCTTGCAGGCATCAACTACTAGATATTCCTAATGAAACTGTAGAATACTTTATTTTGTTACTCTAGCAATTATTTGGTCTACTGTAGTGCTTAATACTGAAAATGATTTGTATAGCATTACACTAAGTATAGAGCCAGTAATTCCACAAAGTATTTAACCAATTTTAGCCTCACCGCCATTATAAAAAACTAMCTTTACCCTACCTTTTTTGAAATGTTACTGCTTTTTCTTTCTGAAGAAGCAAACTGATTTAGTAGTGACTTGCAGTACTCTATGCAGGATGCTGTTTTCGTTGCTCRCTGTTTAGCAAACCTTATCTATGAATTTCCGCAGTGGACTATGTGTTGAACAAACTCTCATCAAAATGTAAACTTGAAGGATCTCTATTGCCAGGTCCACTCGAATTCCATTTTAATCACTCGGAATAAATCTCAAGGTTCCTGACGTCCGCGTGTGTCCGTGCATGTAGTGTTTGTTTCTTCCTTCCCCCCCATTTAAAAGCAATTCTTGCGCACACATACGCACCCCCTTGCCGTTCAAACTGAGCTCCTGTAGGCAGCGGGGCTAAGAGCCGGGCAGAGCAACGTGCTATCAGTGCCTGTCTCGGGCCTCTCAGCCGCCTGCCGCTGGAATGTGGAGGAGATGAGAGAAAACAGGCTGGAGATGAACCAGACGTGCACAGTCAGTCCCRAAGCCTATAAATGGCTTCTTATTTGGCATAGCAGGCTCTTCTGTATCCAAATCACCTGCAAGCCTCAAAATGGATAGCTTCCATATCTTCATGGTGAAGGAAGGAGAAAGCAATGGTTTCTTACAGCGAGTGAGTTTATGGAATAAGAAAATGATACAACCTCTCTTTTTAAAGAAATTTAAGTTGCTTAAATCCATTTCACTGGCAGTGTAAGAAAAAGTTGCCATAAATATTTGCTTCATTTCTCCTTAAGTTTCCTGCTTTATTCTAAAGAAATATTACATGATTTTCAAATAGCTTTAACCACTATGCATTAATAGCTAAGAAGAACAAATTTAACTGAATGTATGGCAACGGTAGGTGATTCAGTTATTCTGATGTACATCTAATTTATCAATCACTGCATATCCTGGCTGGTTGCCTTTATGCCTTCGCTGGAGCAGACAGGGCTGCTCTGAAAGCAGGAACGTGTTTGCACTTGGCATTGCAACCTGAAAATACCAGTTCTTTCGCATACCCCTATTGCTCCTCTGTCCTCTTTCGGGCCCACTGTAAACTTTGCGGCATGTAGTTTAACGAAAGGAGTGTTGCTAATTACATAATTCGTCTGTATGAGTTRCAAGGTGATGTCTGGAATGAACCAAAGGAGGTGGTGTCCCTGGGCATCGTGAGCCAGCCCGGCCACGGTGCGCAAAGGAGTTGGGTCAAGGCAATTATGTTGAGTAGGGTGCCGTGTTTACTGTTTAACTGAGTCACGTCCTTTGGAGGAGGGAGCTGTTTGCACGTTCACGGCACTTTGAAGTAGGTCTCTACCGCTAGTTGCATGTTAGTTCCAGCTTCATCTTTAATTTCTGATGTAAACACTTGTGCAGTGTGAGTATATGCAGTTGTTTTAGGGAGCGTGGCATATACACGTGGAAGTTTCCCTCAACCTGTCATCTACAGCTTACTTTTCACGTGYCTTTATATGCAGTGTTACTGAAGCCATTTTTCTGGCTTCAGAGAATTAGCCACGATGTCCAGTATATGGCTTATAATTAGCATTAGCAGATGAGGCAGAATCTTCTGTTCTCCCGTGTGACAACTGCTAAAATGTCAGCTCTGAGCATTTTTTTGAGAACTAGGAAGAGCTGACCCTATGCTCGGACGTAGAGACAGCTTTGCAGTTATTTATGACAGCTGAAGGATCTAAAGGAAGTGACTGAAAGCCAGCAGTATTTACTTTGTCGCTGCACCCTGCCTGTAAGTGTACATCACAAGCTGAKCTGAGTGTCGGAAAGTCGGCTTATGGTTTATGCGCCTCTGACTCACCATCACTGGCTGACCTACAAACGTGAATTTGGGGTTTGTTTGTTTGGGCTGGATGAGTTTTTTAGTAATTAAAGTGGTTTGCCAGTACATTTTTTTTCAAGTAGATGATAGATACTTTCTTGAAGATTGGCTTTAAATAATGTACTATATGGATGTTTCAGCTGTAGTTGTTCGAAACTAATGTTTTGCATTATAAATTTTGAATTCAAATATCTACTTCTGAGTATCAGGTTACTTGTATACTTGTTCATTCCTTCAAGGTAACTATCTGAGATCCATTATTGTACAAGTTAATCCATATTTTTAGAATGAAGTACTCTGATAAGCACTAAGCTGTGAATTGTAAAAGATTTGGATTAGATTGTTTTAATGGACTTCTTGATAATCCAAGATGATCTTCACTAATGCATAGATTTTATTTTTCTTTTTTTCCCCTCTAAGATTGCTTTATTGATAATTCAATTAAAATGATTTATTTTTCAGCATTGGTTGGACAACACAAAAAGCATTAAAAAACAAGTTAAAAGTAAGTATCCTTCCCATTTTCTTGGATCTGTTTTTTGGATCTGCTAAATATTTAACATGTAGGAGGCACAGAGTTGAAATTCATGTTGGGGGGGGGGGGCAATGTTCTGAGGGGGTAATTAAGTGACCAAAAACCAGCATGGTACTGCTGATGGTTTAAAAATCCCTTCCCTCTGTAGCTTGTATTACTTTAGTCTAATGTCCTTAATTAGATGTGTTAGAGGCTCCTTAATCATAGTTTAAGTGGAGTCAAAGCAGCTGAAGATGCTTTGAYATTACAGATGTTTATTCTAACTATAGGAAAACGTGTCTTGTAGCCTCCATCCTTTGCTGTCCTGCCGAATGCCCTCACCTATTCGCGTTGGCTCTGTCAAGTCGTAGGAGGCCTTGCAAGGGTTTATTGCGGCCGGCTGGTTTCAGTGATGCATGCTTGGGTAATCTCTGACACCAGCTGATTTTGCTTAGCAGCTTCCTTGCTGTCTGTTGCGGAAGCCCTTAGGGATTTGTGGTTCTGTGTTAATAAAACAGAAGTTTCGGAAGCACCGACGGAGAGACAATTCCACCTGTTTTATGCAAGCATCAGACAGAGCGCTGTGTATTTTTAAAGAGCTGTTAATACATCTTTTTGCTGAATTAACTGTTTGCTTTCCAGAAAAGAAGATTCTTCCACAGAAGGGTTTAAATCCCCCTAAAATATGTCTAAAACTCTGTGGAATAAATTGGCCTAAGTTTTCAACAGTAGGTATTTTCCAGAACTCTGGAAAGGCCTTATATAGACCAACAGAGTACCTAGGGATTTGGCTGAGCACAGAGCCAAGACCCACGGCTCTCTTGGTGATTGACAGAGTCCTTAAATATAGGGATTAACCTAGATTTGTCTGTTCTTGGCAAGACAAATCAACTTAATGTGATATGACTGTTGGATTGACTTGTAACATGTAAAACTTTTTTGTGCATATATTTAAATGTAGTTTCACCCTAATGTTTCCCCATACATTTCCCTGTCACAAAGGAATTCTTGCCTTAATATCCTGTAGTAGGACAGAGCCAATTTCACTCAATTTTTGTGATGTGATTCTGTGTAGTAATAAATAATATGTCTCATCCGGTAGCCCTTACCACTGTCTTGAATGCATTCTGCTTTGCAGTTGGCCCACCGTACTGTCTGCATTTTCGAGTAAAGTTTTACTCATCAGAGCCCAACAATCTACGGGAAGAGCTAACAAGGTAAGAGGGATTTTGTGAGAGATGCACACCCAAATAAGGTCAGGGAAATGTTTTTGTGCTATTTAGAGAGTTGTGTGGTGTTTAGTGAATTCATTAGAGCTGCTTGCTTACTTATGTTAGTTGGCTGTTTGTAAATGTATCTAATGTAGCTCTCATGAAATAAATGAGATCTAATATTAAGAGATCTATATATTTATTATATTTTTGAGGCACCGTTTTTCATTAGGCAACTCTGGTAACTGATCYGAGTAGTCCTTACACAGTGGACAGAGGTTTTTACTGAACAGAACAGCCATCATGCCTCTTTCTTTGCTCTTTATTTGTTGTGTTTAATTTAAGCTGTATGCAGTCAACCTATCTCTTTAGTCAGGAAAGCATTGTACTGTAGTTTAGGGCTTCTCTTTGGCAAAAATGAATTCAGTTATGTTTCCTTTGCTTCTGTGATCTTTGCAAAGCATATGCAGAGGGAAAATATTTTACCAACATTTTGAGGTGTGAGTTGACAGTACTGCATGTGTAGGATGATATCAGGTGAACAGTGATTCCTCTTGAATAAAGCATCTCACAAATCCATTTGTAATTCTGCATTTCATGTTGGACTGAGACATATTTGGGGTGTTTTGAAAGAGAACACAACTTATCTGTAAGCAGTATCAATCTTTTGTAAAAGGCAATATTTCTTTGCATGGTTGTCACCACTGCTGATGAGGTTTCAGTTTGGAGAGAAAATAAACTTGTTCTTTCTTGATAGCTGTAGACACTTTGTACCCTCAGCCATTCATAATAAAGAGTGTGAGGTGCATTGTTTGCTTAGGTTTATGTCTGTGCGGATCTTGGCTCTGCACCTTAGCCAAATCCCTAGGAGCTCTACCGGGAAGATTATAGTAGCATTACCCTTTATAGCCATATGTACTCTGCTGCTTCCGTGTGATGACCTAAAGTTATAATTATTCTTCTTTAATTCTCTTTTGGTGACCTGGACAGCAAGATGAAACCCAGAGAATGTTTTACCTCCTGATTCATGTTCTGAATAAACCTTTAACTGTCTTTTTAAAAAAAAAAAAAGATTTACATCTGTATCTACCGCTATGAAACGTTTTCATCCAACTTGACTGAGTTCTGCCAATCAGACCTTGCTATACAGGTTTTAGCATGGCAGACTTGAAAGCTGAGGACTCTTAAACCCTGTCCGTCTTCTTAGCTAATATCCTGGAACTGAAAAACAGCATGTCTCTGTTCTGTCTTGAGGCAATCTCACACCTTAAGGAAGCAGCAAGAAGGGGAGCTCTAGTATGGGTTATAGGGGTCACTAAGAGTGGTTTTCCAAGGAGTCCACATTTTCTTTGTGCAGCAGGACACCCGCTTGGATCCTTTTGTCAGCTTCCACAGATGCAGCTTACTTGCCTTTTCTGTCAAATGCCCATCGGACGCTACCAATCAGAGGTCGTGTAACACAGGCACAGGAATTATTCTTGAATTGTTTGCAAGTGTTACATGCCTAATAAGCACAGGCTGGTCACTCCCACTATATATGTGAAAGCCGTTCTGATTCTTTGGATATCCAGGGTCAGTACCAAACAAATTTATTCCCAGTCTAGAGGCCAGTATTCAAAAAGGCTTTGGATAATAAATGCTTTGACAAAGTATTCATGGAATCCCTCCTAGCATTAGGCTGAGGGAGAAAGAACAATTTGCATTTAGGAGTTTCACTCAGCATCAACCCTTCTTGTAAAAATAATGCATACAAATTGCAAAACAAGGAGTACGAATGCAAAAGAGGAGCCTAGCAGAGACATAAAAATATGATTTACTAGGATGCTAAAGTATACCCTGAGATCAAATGTATCATACTTTTTTCTGAAAAGCTCTTGAAGAAAGTCAGTTCTTCCTGGATATCGCTGTTGCATGCATTTGCTCAGCATCTAGTATATAGTSCTGTAGGTCAGTGACTGATGACAKGCAGAACCTGAGAGCAAGCTAGCAGAGCTCAGCTGTCACTGACAAAGGAAGGAATGGCACAGAGCAGGTTAGCGTCCAGTAAAGCAGCTATATTTGTACCACATGCTAACATAGGGAATGGAGCCATGTCTCGGAATTTGAAAAACAGGCTTCACCACCATGAAGATGAAGTAACTGTCCCTTAACCAGTCTATATCAGACTACTAAATGGAGCTATAATTGGATCATGAAGATGGCTTAGAGCAACAGGAACCTGTAGGCGCTCATTTCCAGAATGTATTGGTCATCTGTTTGTTGGGTCAAAGGAGTACTAAACCAGTTTCATATCAGAGAAACCGATCAAGGTCTATTAGTTGCCTTTTCAATCTCTTCCCATTGTCRTAATTGTTACTGGAATCAAGGATACTGCCTCCTGTGGACACTTCCAGAACTTTGTCGTATTATCTGTTTTATAGTCATTTCCAAAAGTCAGACCGTCTCGACACAGACAGCATGTGTCTTTAGAGGACAGTCACATCCCATAACAGGAGTGGAGTGTGGTATTTAACTTGCAGCTTGATTTGAACTCTTATTGTCAAAACAGAAAAGATACCTAACCCCCAAACCAAAATATGGTTTACCACCTAGATAATGAAATCCAAGGAGTTATATATCTGAATAAGGCTAACAGTTGTATAAGGCAAGAAAATCATAGGGTTCTGTGAAACTTTGTAGACTGTGTGGATCCTGTTAACCATCCTCCWGGTCAACTTTTCTAAGTTCTTGTTATTCAAGATTTGATTTCCAAGGGGCCTGTAGAAAGATCTGTATGCATTTCACATCCATGTATAAGGAGGTATGAAGCACATGTCTTAATGGCCATCACTGTTGAAATAGAAGCATTGTCTTGGCTTTGTGTGTAAGGCTTCTGTTCATCTCTAGTGGAAYTCCTGTTGGTTACCATTGTTGAAGTCAACCTGTTCAGCTGATGGGACTATTTTTATTATTAAGGGAAAACTGTATACCATATGGGGCAAGAGAGCTGCTCTTTGTGCGTATTAGATCAGAAGAATTGGCCTTTCACACCAGAGGGATAAGTGCTTTTTATCCAATACTTGTCCAGTTTCTAAGCAAGAGTAGTAAATAAGCAAGGCAGTGAAGGAAAGTTGGCTATGAAGAGGAAACGACTTGGTAAGGCTGCAGCCTACCTTTTTTTTAATCACTTTGCAGTCAGTTTTCTGGGTTAGATTTTAACTAAGCAATTCATATTGTGAAATTTTATTTTTGAGAGCTTGTAAATATTCATTCTCTTGTAAGATGGATCTGTCTATGAATAATGAAGAAAATGCAAGTCTGTTCTGTGTGTGCCCAAGTGGGATCAGGAGGGAGAATGACAGAAACTTATTTAGGTCTTTAGGTCTTATTTAGGCTTATTTCTTTCATCTAGCACTGTGGTTCAAATTGTGGTAACTTATTGCTTTGAGTTTACTTCATTTAAAATATGTGTAAGGTTTACTAACCCAATTGATAAAGCCTTGAAAGATCACTGTGCAGTATCTTCAGTCTTGAAAACCTCTATAAAGAAAAAAAATCTCTTTTTTTTTTTTTGGTCAGGCTATGGCTTCTTTCTGTTTGCTGAGTGACACATTAGAACTATTAATCAATGACTTTTCTTTCTCATTTACTCCTGCAGGTATTTATTTGTTCTGCAGCTAAAACTGGATATTCTTAGTGGAAAGTAAGTATTGTTCATAATAGCATTAAACAGCCTTTTGGACAATTACAGTATGTTTAGCCAAGGGATTATTAAGCTGTTGTATTCAGATAACTAATACCTTTTGCCAAATAATGTTGTTTTTTCCTCTGGAATATTACTTCTATATATGTGTGTAGCAACAGAGGATTGCTTAAATAATGTAGTACTTATCTCTTGTTAATTTGCTCAAAATCTGCTATTTCTTTTCCACTTTCTCATCCCAATCATTTGCACTTTCTCACTGTTAAGTATTTGAGTTTTGTTTGCTGAATAGCCACTGTCRGCTAAGGTTTTAACAAGGCATTTCTCTTATGGCAGATTGGAATGTCCTTTTGACACAGCCGTCCAGTTGGCAGCTTATAACATGCAAGGTGAGTAGATACAATTGTGAAAGGATGAAGTTTCATAAGCAGCTTTGTGTAGACTCTCATCACCTCTTTTAGTCTGTCATTGCTGTATCCAAGTCTGTCATTGCTGTATCCAGAAAAAAGTTTCTGTCCAGATGTTAGTGATCCAAAGTGAAAAACAGCTCCTCTTACCTATAGCTTTGTTGATAGCGTATGTTGAAAATTATTTGATTTCTCAGGACACAGAGCAAGAAGATTCTGAATATGAACAGCCTTGCGCTAAAACTTGTTTTCTCAGATGCTTGTAGGCAAACTTCTACACTTTCACACAAGCCATAAGATGTGTAGTCTTCTTGAATTGCTTTGAGGTAGGAACATGGCTTACCTTCTGTTTTCTTCATGCACTTTCTGCCATGTGTTTTCATCTTTGTACAACTCAAAATTACTTTGATTCTGCACTCAGGTGAAAAGCCATGTGTCTAAAAAACACCCAATTTTAGACTTCAGCAAATTTTAGAAACATACTTATGTCCCATGTCATGCTTGTCTTTGAGCAAGTATGCTTSAATTGCATTTGTTGCCACTTCAGATCCTCCTGCAACCAAAAGAGGCAATGCATTATTTTTTTCTCAGCTGTACAGCATTACACTTGAGTCATCTGAGACTCTTATTAACGAGTCATCTTTGACTTTCAATTCCAGTGTCAACRGCTCCTCTGAGAGCTGTGTTCTGGTCTTGTATAAGTTGCTTGTATAGGTTGTATGTCATTGATTTTCCTGGCCAGTGTCTTCTGGTGTTTGATTGAGGGGTGTGCTCTGAACAAATGTTCAGTTTGCTGTGGTTTTGAGCAGAGGAACTCTCAAAAAATGGGAGGAGAGGCTTGAAGTTTTAGAAATATCTGCTAGAGAAGGCTTTGAGTCCTTTATGGATGGTGTAGCTATGTGGCCTCGTTCTACCTGGTTTATTAGTATACAAAAGAATCCCAAAGCCTCTACTGTAAAGTTTTCATRTAGTCCTCTTCGATGGAAAGGATTTTGGATATGTGCCATACATTTGTGCCATGCCGATTCTCTATACGATATTCATCTTATAAACCTGTGTGCTGTTGTACTTGCTTTGCAGGAGTTAGATATCAAGACCAAGTCACTGAAATTCTTGCTCTTTCAATTATTTTCCAAAGCACATTTTGCTCTTAAGACAGGAACAGTGTTACTGCTAATGGCCTGATCGTGTGTAGGCATAGAGAGTTGGGATGAAGTTGTAGAGAAACCTGCTTTGTTTCTTCCCCACTCTTTTGTTTGGGGGGGAAAAAAAAAACAGAATATATTCTGTGCTTAGAAATATTAGCATTGTTAGAGTCTTAAGATGCAAGCATTCAGTGGATCAGCTTTTGGAAAAACAAAGTGATCCTATTAGGCCATAAATACATTGCTTTTTGTGCTGTTTTTTCCTTCCTCTTTCTACAATGAGGCCCTTACCAGGGTTTTAATCTTACTGTCTGACAGCTGTGTACTTYTTATTTAAATCAGCTGGATCCTAAGCTGGCTTTGACAGCATTCCTTTCAACAGAGGCAGGCGTTTTAGTGGGAGTAAATTATTATAGAATGACAAACTTCCTCTGTCAGCGTTTAAAAAAAAAGGGGGGGGGGATTAAAAAAAAAGGGGGGAGTTGCTGAAAAGACTGTTACTATGCTTGCCACGTTCAGAAATCGAGGAAACGTTGCCTGTGTACCTTCAGAATACTTTGTGTATTTATTTGACTTTTGCAGATCTTTTCAAATATCTTTCTTTTTTTCCCTTCACAAGCATATGCATTCTTTTCAAACAGAACAATTATTGGCCTGTGTTGGATACCCAAGTTCCAAGTTAGGGTTGTTCCTGATTTTTGGATATAAGCTGGACATCAAGAAGCCACTGGAAAACGTTGGGTGGAGCAAATGCTTAGTGTCTCTGAAAATCAGGACATTTTTATATAGGTTTCTAGCTGTGGGTTTCAGCATTTTGGGCATATGTTTGTCTTTAAGTGCTGGACTTGTTAGCATCTGTGGAAAAGGGAGGTTGTGCTTTTGATGTGGCACACCCATTGACTAGTACGTTCCAGTATGCTCTCTAAATAGCATCTCCTGTTGCCCCTGTAGGACACGCAACAGTAGACCACATGAGCCATTTGACTGGCCCATTAGGACATTTATTATGTCCTTAGATGAAAAGGAGAGAGAAAAATAACAGCTGCATGATTATCCCCTCACACAAAGTAATTTTAGTAGGACAAAAAGATTTCTAGCCATTGAAATGGAAATTGATTTGTAGAATAGACAAAAGTTTATGAAAAATGTCAAAACTGTTTTTTTCAAATTTAATGTGTTTTTAATTAAAGACAAAATTGCATTCAGTAACTTTTATCAACTGTTGTCTCAGTAGAAACTTCAGTGATAAAAATGTTTCAAAACTATCTGAAAGAAAAAAGGTGAGTTTCAAGGATGTTGATAATTTTCATTTACAAGAACCTTTTTAACCAATGTATCAGCAGCACTTTGTAAAAAATAATGCAAAGGTTTTGTATAGACATGAAGACCATTCTTCCAGTGTCTGCAATTTCCATGTCAAAAGAGGTGAAACTGCAAATACTGGGAGGACTGAAGGAAGAGGGGGAACAGCAAAATAAATTTAGTATTTTAAATCAACTAGCAAAGCTCACAGAAGTTCTTGTTAATATCTTCTGTCTATTGGGAACATTGCTTGACATCACTCTTCCTTTTRTAGCTGAACTTGGAGACTATGATCCTGCTGAACATGTTCCTGACCTGGTGTCCGAGTTCAGGTTTGTGCCCACCCAGACTGAAGAGATGGAGCTAGCCATTTTTGAAAAGTGGAAGGAATGCAGGTACTAGTTGTTGCAATACGCCCTAGCCAAGTGTTTGCACAGATTTTTCTGTGAGGAGAATGTATTAAAAAGATACTGCTGAATCTTCTTCCATGGTMACGTTCAAAAACGTAATTCTAATGTGGTTCCATCATATTTTGTAAGAGAACATAATGTGAAAATTGAAGTTTTCCAAAGGTCCGAGTAAAATGATGAGGTTGCMTAATCTTGAAATGCAGTAATTTTTGAAGCAGTGGTTTTCAGATTACAATTTAGAAAAGTGACCTTGAAGTTCGTGAAAGCGAAAACAAGAGTCAGTAGTGTTTAAGTTTTTCTCAAACTCTCAGGCATTTCTTTTTCCTCTTTCTTCACATGCCAACTTTTCCTTTCTGTGCTTTTTCAGGCATCTCTCTAACTGCAGAAATTTTATTTCAGGGGGCAAAYGCCAGCACAGGCTGAAACTAACTACTTAAACAAAGCTAAATGGCTGGAAATGTATGGTGTAGACATGCACATAGTCAAGGTATGTTTAACGACATCATGGTGACCTTTGGAAATGATAGTTAGCTTTGTCCAGCATTTCAACATTTGTTTTGCTTTGAAGAAAAAAAAAAGGGAGACTGTACTCATCTAAACTGTGTAACAAGTGATCTGGCTTTGCATCAACATTCCACCTGGCAGCAGATGTTTCTAGAAGGTGTAACTTCAGTCCAAACATCTGCTCTGTATTAAATAYGTGACTGGTGTGGCAATATGTACTACAGTTTGTGTTTAGACTGAAAGCTATGTGAAAATCTTAGTGATTAAAATTGGCTGGACTCCAGTCAGTTACCAGCTGAAAAACTACAGAGAAAAATAGATCTTCTGTGAAGAAAGGAKGGCAGAGGAGGTCCTTATTTATTACACAGACAAATCAAGAAACTTGCTTTAATTTGGCACTATATTTAGTCTTGCTGAAGGGCTGCAAACTAGAAAAATCCATTGCACAAGATCATTGAATGCAGAAATGCTTATGTTATGCTTAAGTTTTTGTTGCACTAAATAAGCAGATACATCTTTAATTGTAACACTAGAAGAATAAGGTACATTAATCACTGGAATAATTTAGATAGAGGGTCAGGAATGGAAACAAACATAATATTTCTTTTGTGACAATTAGGCAAGGGATGGCAATGATTACAGCCTTGGACTAACCCCTACAGGAGTTCTTGTCTTTGAAGGAGACACCAAGATTGGCTTATTTTTCTGGTAAGCTTTCTGATTAAAATAGATTTTTACTCTTTTGTTTCTTTTCCACTAATCAAAARTATCTATGTTTAGAATATGAGACCACAATGAATACTAGTTACCTGCAAAAATATTCTGTAGCCTGTGAGTGTTTTCACAGTGTCCAGAATATAATCTTTCTTTTTTAATATTCTTGATTGATATGTTAATAGGATTTACGTGTGTGTAACATGCTAGTGGTAAGTAAAAGACTGAATAACCTTGAGGTGTTTTTAATTTTTTGTTTTGGGGTTTCTGTTGAATTTTGTAGTAGGTGCTTTGGAAATCAAGTATGCACCCAACCAGTGAAATTAAGCTTTTTCATGCATTCAGGGGAAGTGGTACACCTTGCTTTTTAAAGAGAGGCAAAAGCAATAAGAGTAGTGCARTCTTTTCATAATCTTATGTATTATTAAGTGCAGTAACCTGTAATTCCTATCCAGTCTTTAAAAACTGTATGCACAGAATAAGTAGGCAGATGGTAAAAATTTCCATTATACAAAGGCTTAATTTGGCTTAGTCCAGTTTAATTTTATAAACTTCTCAGAAAACCTTTCACTTAATGGCAGAAATATCATGTGTGTGTCCTGTGAATTCAAGAATATAGGAGTCCCTCCACCATCAATTCTGTTTTCATTTATTTCTTTATTTTTGGGAATAGTTTCATTTTTTTAATGTCATGTYCATGTTGTTCACTTTGGAAACTGTATGTGGCTCTGGGATCTGGGTTYTTCTGAAACTGCTATCGTAGGAATTGATCTGTGATGAACTGTAAAGGATTTACCTTTCTTTAATAAAACAGAACTTATTTCAACCTGTCTTTATGTCTTTGACTTCAGCACGCAGTTTTCTGTGCATGTGGAAGAGTAGGCAAGCATGGATATTTTGGAGGAATTTACAATTTCAGTTCAAGTAATTACTGTTTAAGTTTTGATAGGTTCATCTGTTTTGAAGTTGCTGACTTCTTGTAAATCTTTTAAGTTTCTAACGAAGAAGTCTTAAATGCCGAGGTAAAACATTGGTATCCCCAGTCAGGCCCTTATTATATGAACTTAAGAAAACAAAAAAACAAAAAATTATTTAGTAGAGACTCTTGGACCAGCCTGTCTAACATACCTCTCAGTGAGTTACTAAGAGGTAGATGTATCCTGCTTGTTCTGTTCATCTTGCAGGCCAAAGATAACAAGGCTTGACTTCAAGAAGAACAAACTCACTTTAGTTGTTGTTGAAGATGACGAACAGGTAGACAACTATCTGTTTAGTTACATCTCAATCTTGATTGTATGGCATTAATTTACTTACTTCTGATTTCTTTTTTTTATATTTATGTTTTGAGAATTAACATGGCTGCCTTGAAAGATTTTTAGTTGTGGCTTTTGGGGGGAAATGAAGGGACTTATGTATAAAATAAATTGGTTGAATTATTTTTTTCTCACCTTTTTAAAAAAGGGGAATGCCATGTTAAATTAATGTGGGCCAAATAATTTTGAAAGCCCATACTTGTTTTGATGTGTTGTGCAAGAAAAAAAAGGCTAGGTAGCATAAGTCCCAAGCAGTGGAATGAATTCCTTAAACATGCCAGAATTGTTCTCAGGGAAAGAAATTGCTCTCAGCTGAGATTATAAAAATGTGAGTATTGGTAATTTAAGTAGATTGATCTGATTTGGAAGTGAGACCAAGAAGCTAGCCTCAGTGGAAGTACCTTTTTATTATTATAATGTGTTTAAATTGTTGTTAKTCAGAGGCTTGGCTTGTTAAGTATATGGTCTGTAGCCCTCTCCAACTTCAAGCATTGGAGCAGTTGTTCATTAAAGCTTCTGAAAAGTTGATTTTTTTTTCTGCCTAAAATATTTTTCTTTTAACATATGTTTCAGCATCCATAAAACCATAGTTTATTTGACTTGCATTTAATTGTAACTTTGACTTATCCAAGCCCCTTATAAATCTGCAGTGTGTTTTGTGTGCTTTAAGGGAAAGGAGCAGGAGCACACTTTTGTTTTTAGGCTGGATCATCCCAAAGCCTGCAAACACTTGTGGAAATGTGCAGTGGAACATCATGCCTTCTTCCGGCTCCGAGGTCCTGTCCAAAAAAGCTCAAGTCGATCTGGCTTCATTCGGTTAGGATCCCGGTTCCGATACAGGTCAGTGTCATGTGTCATTTAGGATATCTTCTCTGTCATTTCTGGAGTGGAAACTGGAAGGAAATTGCTATTCATTCACCTAGGATATATAGAGGATGAAACTTCTAAACTSATGAAATTAAGTTATTTAAAATTAACTTTTTTAAAAATATGTGGGTATGGTTTCTTCCCTGCATTTTCTGATTTACCTTTAGGTGATTCTGGTCTGTGCAGAAAATTACACAAGAAAGGTTTCTCGAAGTTGATGTTCCTTATGTRGCATATATAGTACATTTTGTTCTATAGACCATTTGACCTTGAAAGCCCACTCCTTTTTTAATGAACCGTAGAGCGCAGATGATTTTTGCACAGCTGGGAACAGAGCTAGGCTTTTGACCATTGTATTCCTAACCATTATTGGCATGATGGTAGTGCTTCAGAAGCCTCAGATAAGGCCCCCATTCCATGTCAGGCACTGCCTGTATGTGYAACTGACTTCAGGTGGCCTGTGGTCCCAGACTAGTCTGCAAGATGCTGTCAGATGCTCCACCGGAGTTGGTGAGTACATACAGGTGGGTGCCTCCATGCAGCATGGATATGCATAGCCCTTCCCCCCTCCATTTCCATCGTCTGCTTCAGAAAGGATCAGTGTTACCAAGAAATGAGGTGAACGTGGGGCTGCTACTGCTTTGGGGGCTGGGTCTGTCCAGACTCCACACACAAGAAGATTTGCCATACTTTTAGAAATGTCATTTGTTGGTCAGGCCAAGTAGGCCACTTGTGAACTATTATCTGGCTTATCAGATGAGTTTAAGGAGCTTAAGTTTAAGGAAGAGTGAAAGTGAGGAGGAAAGAAGAGTGTCAGAAAGAAGGGAGGAGTGGGAGAAGGATGAAAACACTTCATGTTTCTTTTCACCAAAAGGCTTACCGCTGCTTTTATGAAATACCTTTCCACCTTTCTCTTGGATTGAAACTGATGCTTTTAGGTAGGAACTACCATTGCTACCTGGTGTCCTCACTTGGGTCAGTTGAAGAGACCCTAACACTTAGCTTTTGTTGTTCTTACCCTTAAAAAATGCATGAAATACTCTGGTACTTAAGAGGACTTTGTCTTCCTAAAGAGTTCCATAAGCCTTCAGGCCTATTGTGGGGGGGGTTAGCTTGCTGCAGGGGTCAAGGTTAGTTCCTTTTGTTTTAGGATTCACGCTGGTTTCAGTCTTCTGCAGATGTCCAAACTGTTAGCATTTGTGTTGATTTATATACATTCCATCTGGTTAGCGACAAATTACTGCAAGTTCAGAGCTTGTAATAAATGTGCTTTACAGCATTGTCTTTAAAATGTATGACGAAGACTCATTTCATCAGTTTAGGAGAATAGCRTGCATTAGGTCAACAGAACAGGTAACATGTAATCAATAGCCATCAAGCTGGCTGTATGCTGCCTTGTCAGAGAGAGACAGTGACTGTTCCCCACATTTTCTTTGGACTACCTTTGGAGACCTTCAGCAAAGGGGCTAGTTGGTGTGGTCAGTCTTCAGGGTGAACTTGATGTGTACTCTGCTACTAAAAATTATTAGTTAGCTGTAATTARTGATCAGCATGGTTACATCTACTATATGAAAAACATATTAAAAAAGCTTTTTCTTACAAAATCTTGAGGAAAAAGGTATCCTGACAATAAAAGAATCCTGGAGGAGGGAAAAAAGTATTTCCTGGAAATGAGAGACTCTAGATGCCAATGTTTAGCCCAGTTCTAATTTTTAGCTTTTCTCTATGACCTTTGACAAGATACCTCAAGTTTCAACTTTCCTCTAGAATTATYAGCCTCCCCCAAGCTGCGTGCATGGTGACCACAGTAATATGCAAAGGGTGCATGTGCTTTTTGAGTAATTTAATGTTTAAGGAGTCATYGTGTCAGCTTTTTCTTTTGGGAAAAATGGGTTGAAGGTTAGGATGTTTGCAAGACTTCCCTTTTATGTGAAAGGCCTTCTGAAGTTTTAACTTTTTTTTTTTTAATAGAACTGAGATCAGATTATTAAGCCATGAATTCAAAACAGTTAAAAACATGACTTTTTTTGCAGGCAGTGTCTGTATTCTGTCATTAAAAAGTGATTTATTCTACTGTTTTGTACTTTTACTTGGCTTGTTAGTGGGAAAACAGAATATCAAACCACCAAGACYAACAAAGCCAGAAGATCTGCATCCTTTGAAAGGAGGCCCAGCAAGAGATACTCAAGACGAACGCTACAAATGAAAGGTAAACTCCTGTYTTTCCATTGTGCAAAGTACAATCCACAGTGAGAATGAAGTAATCATGTTCTTTACAGGTCCTGTAGACATTTGTCCTCCTCTTGAATTTTGAAAGTAAGTTTTCCTTTGACATAGGAGGTAACATGTATTTATCAGAAAAAGCTYGTGTCCAGAGCATGTCATTCTAGCTTGCCTAACAGCTAAAACACCCATAAATACTGCAAAATRTATATATGTATAAAGGTAGAAAACTTGAATCCAAGAGTGATTTAATAATGATAATATTTGAAATTTCTGAATCAGGTTTGAAATTCTTGTTGTTGAGATTCTCCTACTGTTCTTAGACATTATGTTCTGTCYGTTGTCACACCCTGACAGCATGTGATACTCGCTTTGTCTCTTGTTCCCACTCATGCCTAGGTAAAGAATGGCCTCCATGCATACTTTTAGATCCGTTCTTAAATCCCACTGTTTGGTTTTCTTTTCAAAATTTTTTTTTTATTCTTCCAATTTAAATTTTTTTTTCCACGTCATACATGGGAAGGCTGTTTGTAACTTTTGTCCTTTTAGTTGTCTGCTTTGAGGCAGTGCTCACCTGTTTTTATTAAAAATATACTTTCTATTTTATACCTAACTGATAACCTAATTAAAATTTWAATTTTAATTAATACTTCCCTGAATATTTTTGCAGCACATGGTGCTAAACTTGAAGAAACAAGGTAAGATGCCTTCTAATATTTAACTTCCTTTCTTGATATTTGTCATCTRTACTTGAGCATGTATCTGTGGAAGGCTGTAAGATTAGCTAAAYGTAGAAGAGCATTAACCTGTTAAACTGTGGTTTTGGTGTGGTTTTTTTGTTTGTTTGTTTGCTTTAAATAGCTCTTACTGTTCAGAGCAAAGCTGCTGTGTTGCAGTTACGTGGAAGATATTGCCAAACRTACTTACTGGCAGGCAAAGACATTTATGAATGCTAGAGTAGTGGGTTTATGACTAGCTCCAATTTTTGCTGATTATGAGCTCTTACMGCATAAAGTACTATATGCTGGTAAGTAAAGAGGTCAGATAAAGCATATGAGGCTCTCTTCTTGCTGAGATCTGCCTACTCTGGTTATGTGATTGAAATACGTAATTAAGCAAAGCTCAGAGATGGGGAAAATACTTTTTTTTTTTTTTGGTACTGTATTTGCATTTATTTTTATGTATTTAATTATTTATTTTTATAAACTTGTACTGAATTATTCATTACCAATGTTATGAGAGGGAGACTTTTTGGTTCTGTATTTATACCTAGAGTCTTTGTACTTACTTTTGCAATTTAAAATGCTCCTATGAAACTGAATCACAGAATTTTCATGCTGTTCCTTAAGGGAAGACAGAAAAACAGGCTAGAAAGAATAACGTGGTAGCAAAGGAACAAACAGTCACTCAGTTGTGCTTTCTGTCCTGTGCCSTAACTCGAGAACATTGCAATGATTAATGGCAACCAGTTATGAAAGAAAAGTAGATCTTCATACATGTTAAACATCAGGAAAGTCAGTAGCCGTGTAAGGAGTGTCAAAATAACATTTCAAAACAACTGGCTGAGTTCAGCCACACATCTTCTGTGGCAGCAGGGCTGATTCTTGCATGAGAGGGGGAATGGGGAAAATGCTGCAGTACTGTAGTGGAGGTCTCTTCRTCTTTGTGACCTTATGGGCAAGTCTCTCCTGTACTAGCTGTTCTTTTTGTAAAATGGAAAAGTTCTCTTCAACGCTGGGTATCATCAACGTGCTTAAAGATACTCTGCATGCAGATTGTGATTATGTGTCTGATKAATTAGGGCTCTCTTCATGCTGTGTTGCCATGCCCTTCTCCTAGTATCATGCTGCTTAGGTCATTCTGGGAGTGGCAAGAGAAACTTCRTATGCAGTTTCTCCCTCTGATAAGAAGACGTTCTTCTGATGCRTATCGAGGTGTGGCATTGTTATGTTAGTCTCCAGAGCAATCAATGCCATTTTTGAAACTCCACACTCAAGCATTGCTAATTGAAATGCATCATGAAAGATGTATGTTGATCCATTCTTTTGTATTAACTCAGCACTGAGGAATGTGCTACCCAGAAGGCATTCCTTAATATTCCTGTTAAAGGTGCAATATTTTGCAACCTCCACACACTGTCAACATAGAAGGTGTGAAGTTGGGAAAAAGACAAGGAACAGATTGTTTGGTCTTGATATTATGGTACTGAAGTAAAATAATTCTAAAGAATCATTAAAGTAGATATAGAAATCTATTTGAATTGTCAGCTTGTCAAATTGGGTGGCAATTATCCAGGCCATAAGTGAGAAGGATAATTAGTCATATGAGGTTGGAACCATTTAAAAAAAATTAGAAGTCTGAAAATAGTTGGGTTAGAATCTTCTCTTGAATATTTAGCTTTGCGTAAGATTTATAATGCGTGCTATTGTGCAGGATGTTAATACTTCTAAGTCTCTCAACCTGAAAATGTGAAATGYGTTTCAAGTAGAATCAAAAGTCAGCAGGCATAAGGATGTGTTTAAAAAAAGAAAAAAAATTTAATGCTCTGTGGAGCTGGCTCATAATTTTTGCATGACTGCTTTTAAGACTGAAGCAATTCACTCCCTTAGAGCATATATACAGAGGAAATTCATGAATTTTTCTGATAAACTTTGTGAAACTTCAGATCATAGGAGTCCTGATTATGCAGCAAACATATCTGCACCACATAAGTGAGGTTTTGAAAATGTCACATTGTGTTGGATATTTAACATGCAACTAAAATCACGGTGTTTTTGCTTTTGAAGTGCCCCAGAGGTTATATAACCAAGCATATATAACCCATATATAGGTTATAGCTTGGCTATAAACTCTGACTTTCCCTCTTCCAGTCAGAGTTTATAGCCAAGCTTCACCCTGAACAAATCAAAAACTAATTTGGTAGCCTCAGTTACCTAGAATGAGGCAGGTGACCTAAAGCACAAGTTCTTGATTTTTGTTTTGGGAACAGTAAAATACTTTGGAAAGATCTTTGCTAGACTTTGTGTTTCTTTTTGAAAATACATGCAGTTCTGCCAGCCTGCAAAAATAATTTGTTGTTCTTTAAAAGATTCTGATTTAAATTCTTTTTGTCTTTCAGTATTCCAAATAATGCTGTTACTAACCAAAATAATGGATCACAACAAGTAAGACCCATCTTATTCATTTTAAAGGCATTTTTCATATGTTTCAACAGATTTGGGTATTTCATTACTTTTTTCTAAAATCCAGTGACCGACTGTATTAGAAGTTATACAATTAACCAGTAAATTGTATGCCAAAAAATTGGCTGCTAATTTATAGGCATGATAATTGGTTAACTTAGCTGCAGTAAGGAAAATACCTCAGGTCCCAATACTACAACAAATTATACTATTTATATGTATCTTTGCATGCGAGTTGTTAGTATCTGAAGCACATTAATTCTATATGCCAAATTACGTTAAAAAAAGAGCATAATCCATCAGCAGCTATGCTGATTTCTTGTTAGAGTATTTTTTTCTAGTGTTCCGAAAGGGGGGAACATATCTGCAACTTAAAGAATATATTGTTAGCAAAATTTAAGATTTTTTTCGAGTTTGAAAATGAAATCGTAGACACCTGTCCTCTTAGTGCTTGTGCACAGAATACCTTATTTCACTGAAAACAGACTTTAGTGTAAGGTAACACTCTTCATGAGTAACAAAATAATTGTACTTGGAGTTTGGAAAGACCTTGACTCCCTTTCTGGAGTATTTCAGATGCAAAGTGCAACTGAACAGGTCACAGATTGTCAGAGAAGAGAATCAAATTTATTTTAACATTCAGCAGTCAACCTCAGCTGGTAGCAAACACGTAGATTGCTGCTCTGCAGATTCTCTTGCCTTCTGTGCAAAATGAATTGCTTTTTACAAGAGCAGTAATGTTTCAAATGACAGTCTGAAGGCTAGAATTCTAACCCAAAAGTTTCAATCACCATTACAAAATTACCTATAGAAGGAAAGAATTACTGCACGAATCGAAAAAGGACACAACAGGCCACAGCTTTTTACTATAACCTTTGAGCAGCCCTGGATTCATTATGGATCCTGGTACGGTGTGCAGTACTGGAGAAGATTGAGCCTAGGCATCCAGTACTGTGGAAGTAATGGAAGAAAGCAGCCTTGTTTTAGCTTTGTGCTTAAGAGAAGCGATGATATGTTTTGTTATGTATAACGCGTCGTATAATGCRTCATTCTTTCATGAAAGTGTGTGTAATAACTTAATTGTTTATGTTCTGTCTCCAAAGAGTTGGACTGCAAAGCCAAACTTACCTGTCCTGACAGCAGTCCCTTCTGCCCCAGTCTTAGTGGAAATAGAAAACCTCCCACGGAGCCCTGGAGCCAGCCAGCAAGACAAGAAGTGGTACGTTCTGCTTTGTTGTTAAATAAATTTTGCTTGCTTATGCATAGTCCAAGCGACTGTTTCTTTATCTGCGCTTAAATAAACTGCCGACCTTGTATCTTTAACATAAATTGACAGCCAAGTTAGTGATGATGCAGCTGAATCGTTGCTGTGAATGTAGTCYGGAGAGGTGAAGACAACATGCTTAGTCACTGCCAACCAGAAAAAAAGATTTCTCCGGGGACTGCCAATGATTAAACCAGTAACAGCATTTTTAAGTCTTGGAGGGAGCTGGGGCTGTCCGTTTTGCCACAGTATTTCTTGTAACCCTTTGGTTGGTGTCACGGGAATCTACGGACTTCTCTTGATCCTTAACAAAATGCAGAACCTCATAAACCAGTGTCCTTCTGAATCTCTTTGAAAAACCTTTTGAAATGGGTAAACTAATTTTTTCATAATCTGGAGGAGGATGGGAGCTTGAGGAAAATGATACAAGCTGAAGATAAGAGCTTTGATTTTATGTAAATAGGGTATTCATTTTATGGATTGGATGCATCTCAAAACTAGGCTGATTGGTTTGAAGATAAATGTACATATTGGGTATCGATTTTTGAGTAATTTTATATTGCAAAGGTATTTCAAACCAAAACTGACATTTCAACCTAGTATTTCTGCACACTTCATCTGACCTTTTTCAGCTTATTGTGCATTCAGAGTGGATATGGCTAATCCTAAAGGGGTAATTCTGATTTCTATGAGAGTTTGAAGAGCAGCAGTGCTGGAATGGAGTGATACTAAAGCTCTTATCCTAAGCAGTTTCAGCCCTCAAGAGAAAAAGGTTCTTTTCCCTTTGTCTGGAGTATCAACCTGTTTTGCTGCAATATCTCTTAAATATAGATAATATCTATTTCTAACGGTAAAATGACAAATGAATTTTATTTTTTTAAATCTTATTGATTAAAGACTTTTAATACAATGGATCTTGGATTATAAGAGGGAAGATAAATCTGCTTTGTCTGTTGCATTATGTTGCAGTTTCAATCAAAACAAATGATCAGTGCTGTTTTTCTTTCTTTTGCCCTTGATTTGTTTAGTATCTGAAATCTGTGCTTGTCTATGGTGAGATCCTGTTGATCGCTCGATTCCTTCCACGGTGGTGGGTGAAAGGTGGTGGTTTCTTTATTCTTCAGCATTTTCAAAATGGTTTTATTTTTATTCTCTTGGTCTAACCACAAGATGCGTGCTAGAAATTGGTATTTCCTGTGGTGGAAATGTTTGACTCCTGCTCCAAACAGCTCTTCTTGGGTATCTGATTCATGCTGGCATTCATGCTCGTATTTGCAAGGCTTCTGTTGTGCATTGAAATCCCGCTGCTTTTGTTCAGAAACAGAGAGGACTTTATAGCCAATCTGTTTCAGTTTTGGTCTTGGTGTGCCTGTTTTAGGATTAAGAGCTTGAGCCTGTCTTTCTTACCAGGCATTGTCAAGGAGTCTAAGCTTACATGCCAGCTGCTGCAGTATGTAGCTTCTCCGTAGGAGAATGACTGGGAAAATAAAATATACCTGTATGTAACCCAAAACTGTAAGCAAAAAAGAAAACATCCTTCCCGGCAATTAATGCATTCTAGTCAAGCAAGTAATGCTTGCACTGCTTATCTTTTATATTTCTTAGAGACATATCATTATTATCGAAGGCAGTTGTCTTCTGGCGGAGTGGTTTTAATGTGTTTACTGGAAACTGTACTGCCTGTAGTAAAGGACAAATCCAGCTGTAGGAAGAAGGCAACAGTTTGGAGCTGAGTCAGTAATTGTGCTGCATTTGGGTTTCACGGATGGGAAGTGGGGTTCAGTTAATGCAGCTGCCAGAATGTGCATATTTGTTGCGGGGGCTGTGACTTGGCTATTGCACCTTCAGGTCTTGGTGTCTTGATGCTGCTAACAAGGTCTTTTCTAAACTGCCCCTGTCTTTAATTGGCCTGTTTCTGCATGAATTAATTTTGCTTCCTGTCAGAAAAATAGTCGTCTTTTAGAGAGAGAGCTTGCCAAGGTTTTCTGAGAACAACGAAATCTTTCAGGTTGGGGATTTTGTTGATGGTCAGATTTGAAGGGGTTTCGAAGTAAGGTTCTGACCTTGTGAGTGTCTGTATTTTTCTTGGCAGATGTCTTTATTGGCTACATTGCAACTAGAGCCCTTCCTAATGTCAATGTTTCCTTTAATTTAAAATGTTAATGCTGCAGCTGCCAACAACAATTGTGCCAGATCGTAGGAAGAACTTTGCCAGATAGGAAGGATTTTAGTGCTTTGTTTTTTCTTTGCTCCATTCCTATAAAGTTGTCAGAATAGGAAAAGTGCATATGCCCTTCTTGGCTATCCAGATGGCCTGGAATATTAGCTGCAAGGCCGGAAAGCCTAAAACATAATTGGTATCTTTCTAACTTTGGCCTTTTTCCGAAAAGCTGACACAACAGATTAATAATTCTATTTCCTTATCCTGAAATACGTAGGGGGTCTTTTCTGTTGCTTCAGGATTCATGGGTCATTTCCTTAGAATATGTCTCACAAGGAAAAAAAAATATTCTGAATTTACCCATGGGTGAGCTTTATAGAAATCCTCTCTCTTTTCTAAAGGAGGACTATCCTTGAACATTAATGATTTGCCACTGTTGTGAATCCTGCATGCTTTGCTGCTTCCCTGCCTTGATACATGTGATCTACCAACTAATGCACTGGCTGCTTGGCTGTTCTGGTAGGGCTAGAAATGTTAAACTGGTCTTGTTGGAACATGAGATGAAATTTGAACTTTGGGGCTGTGCTGGACTCCCTCTAAATGAACAACAAGAGCATTCCACTTTGTTGTTTAGATTCGGGTCATTAATTAGAGAATTTTACATCAAACTAAAGGAGGACTTTTTTTTTTTTGAATTTCTTTGCTTGCATAGCTTATGAGGGAGCACTTTTTTCCACTCATTTTTTTTTTGATACCTGACTGCAACTTGCATTAGCCTCTCTCAAAACATTACGGTGAAGGATCCTAATACAACAGAGACAACAGCTCCCAGCTCTTTGTCCATTTCAGTTCATTTTACCTCCCCTTAAATTTTTAAAAGTCTTCTAGAGCTGAACTATTTCAGTAAATTTTTTAGCCCTGCTGTTTTGGAGGTGCTTGTGCCTAAAGCCTTACAGCTTCCTATGTAGTAATACCTGGCACTTGCATAAAAAATATTTTTCAGAACGGTGCTTTAAAGTAATCGGTGTTCTTTCCTGTTCCTCTTTCTTGTTTTTGGAGGACTTTATTCCATATGGCACTTCTGTGGTTTTGAGTTTATGAATTTGAAATTTTAGATTTATGAAATGTTATGCCTTCAAGTGCAAAATTAGAAAGCAGGGTCTTAGCTTGTGTTATGATCTTTTCCAAGATAATCTGTCTCCAACTATGTTTTTTATGCTAATCAGATATAGCTAAGATCAGCTTCTTCAATAGTATCTAGTCCATTACTGAAAAAAATTAAGCAAATGGTCTGTGTATGCTGTACTGTTTGCTCCTTCACGGTAATGCTCCTTCCTCTGAGGTTCTGTTTCCTTCTGCTCGCATTGTAATCTGCATTTTCCAGTGGCTCTAAAACTTGATGTTGCTTATAGAAGCTTGTTTCAATTGTATGTTTAGATCTGCCACTTAAACCCTTTAAGCTTCCTGAATATAAAATGCACTGTATACTTGGGAAGTTTATTCCTCTACTGCATTATTCATTTTCCCCATCTGTAAAACAAGCATTGTTCTTGCTCAGTTTTGTGAAGTGCTTTGACAGATGAAGCATTTTGCATTTGTGTAAGTGTAGATATTATATGCAAATAGTTTAACTTCTCATTTCTGACTTTTGCAAAAACGTACGTGTTATCCAGCAACAAAGGGGTTTACTTGACACTGTCTTAATGTGTACTCGCATGCCTCCTTCCTTCGGTATTTACCTTCTAGCAATGTCGTCCTTCCTTGTCTTTTCACATCAGTCTTCTTGCCTTCTGTTTTTCCACCCTTCTCTCATCCATACCTATTTACTAATTGTGCCCCCTCCCACTCCCCAATAATCCAGGCCCTTTGATGCTGCCGACGGCCGTCAACGTGGTGGAAGTGCGTGGAGCGCGCGGGCCCCGCCGAGGACCCACTCTGCAGATGGACAGTACACTGCTTTTGTTCATGAGCGCAATGTGAAGAATGCGGGAATTCATAGTGGTGCTGTTACCTATGTCCGTACCACCATGACCAATCTGTAAGACGTGGGCCTTTCTGGAGCTTGAGGCTGCTTTGTAGCAGAGGCTGCCAGAAAGTTGCATTTTGAGCTGCCTTTCAGATAAGGACAACGGACCTGAAGCTAACTAGGGGGGAAAAAAATGCTTTTACTATGAAAGCTCTGCGTATGGTGCTGTTGGTATTTAGTCTTTAAAGAAAAAATAACGTATGGACTATAAGACACCAGTGAGTCTTGCATTAGAAAGAGATATATATCTTTTTAATTGCCTTAAGATTTTTCTTAATGATTGAAAGATTTTAGCTGGTTTTAACTCTGAGAGCCATGCAGGAAATAACATTTATAACAAAATTGCACATGCTACCTGTGGATTTCAATACGGTTTCAAAAATCTTAACTAAATAGTGGATGTAACTGCCTCTCCTCTTGTATCATGATTATTTAAAAACATTGAAGGTATAATGTTTGATCTGTAAACTAACTTTTTTAACAAGTCCTTTTCTGAAAAATCTTTTGGAAATGAAATAGAATTACTTTAACTTTTTTAAAATAAAATGGTCAGAATTCCTGAAAAGGCAAAGAGCAGTATTTTGGGGAGGCAGGGGCCCTTCTAGGGAATGTCTTAATTGCTTTCTAGAAATTTTTCTTTCATTTTTGCTGCTATGCTTCAGTTGAAATGAAACAGAACATATCTCCTGACAAGCACAAGTCCTACTGTATGAATCATGAGGTTAATTGCTAAGTCAAAGGTTAAGGCTCCAACTTTGTGACTCATCAGTGTTCTTGGGAGCCTTTACAACATGGAGAACTACCTTTAAATTTGAACACTCTGTGTTTTGCTGTGTTCTCTGAAGTTAGCTGCTTTTAAATTGCAATAATCTTTTCCTCTATAAAAAAAAGAAAGAGGAAGAGTTGTGGTGAAGGGCTTTAAAATTTGCCTGTAGTTCGCTTTTAGAATAAAGAAGGTCTTTGAATAATTTTCAAAATGCCAGTTGTTCACAGAGCCCACAAATAGAAAAACATCATGTTTAGATATCCAGTCCTGAAGAACTAAGAAAATAAGTCTAATCCGGGACATAAGTTCATTTTGCCTGAGGTATTTTGACCTCCTTACCCCTTACATCTGACAGGGGAAAGGAGATTGCTAATCAAATACGAGTCTCTATTTACAAGTCCAATAGAGGATATGCAAGTTGCATATTAAAGATTGCTGGGATCCGCAGAGATGATTAGAGCAGTCTGTTGTGCTGTTTTTAATTAGATCTAACAAGGTGGATGTCATAAACTTCTAGAGCAAAGCAAACCTATATGTGTGTTTCTCCATTACTTAAAAAGGTGTATAGGGATATGCAGATGAAAGCAGGCACAGCATTTTAACTTTAAAATGTGAAATAATTTTCTGTGCAGATGAGGGAAAAGATGCCATTAATTTGAGTGGAGGAATCAGTGATAGTTTTGCATTTAGCATTTAAGAACATTGTTGCAATAACAAGTCTTTGTTTTATTGCAGAGTTCATAATGGCTTTAGGCTCTGCAAGTTCAGTTGTGCTTATTCTGAATGTGGTGGTCAGACCACTGTAGGTAGTGGCTGACTTAGGTATCAGAGAAGTTTTGTTGAAATGCAGAGTTTGGCTATCACAGAACAAGAGAACAGTTGAGGTTTGAAGGCACCTCTGGAGATCGTCCAGTCCAACCCTCCAGCTCTCTCAACCTCTCCTCATATGTCAGATGCTCCAGTCCCCCCTTCTTTGTGTCCTTTTGCTGGACTTGCTCCAGTAGGTCCATGTCTCTCTTGTACTGGGAAGCCCGGACCTGGACACAGCACTGCAGATGTGGCCTCGTGAGGGCTGAGTAGCCTAGCGACCTGCAGTGTGCAGAATGTCAGAGATTGCCCTGGGATTAACTGCAAATTAATTATTAAAGCTGTAGCTAGAATTTTCATTGTAGACTGTTGTGTGACAGCAGAACTAGTTCAACCAGGGGAAGCAACCCTGGCTGCCTGAAATCCATCTGTCTTTGGAACTGATTTATTTTAGTATTGTGCATGTTGCATGCTTTTGCCAGCTGGCTTTCAATCTTTCATACACCCAAAGGGTTCATTTTGTTCTTTGCTGGGTTTACTTTAGTGCAATTCCGCAGACTTCAGTAGAATTACTGCACAGTTTACACCAGGGTAAGTGAGTGAGAGCTCTTAAGAGCAGACTGAGAAATTGCACCAAACAAGCACACAGTGGTATCAACAATATTTATCTGATTTTTTTTTTAAAGAGCAGGTCACATGCTTTAAGAATAGCATTGCTGAAACGCACAGATGTCTTTAAAATGGCATGGTGGTGATAGAGCTTTGCTCAATATCCATAAAGCTTCTGCAACCAGCACCTTTTTCTAAAGGTGTTTCTTTTCCTTTTTGTAACTGTTGGCTTGCATATATTCTGCTAAATCAGTATTTGGAAATCCCGTGGAATAATAATAGAGCAGATATGACTGCCCTTATTGTTTCATTATTTAAGAGGACTCCAGATTTTGTCACTGTCCAAATAAATGGGCGAGAGTAAAAATCTGAGAATATGTGACTCAGCCTGCTCAGTAGAAACCTGAACACATGTGAACAATCTGCATTTGTGGGACCACACCTCCCTAAGCCTTTTTCTTTTGCTTTCCTTTCTTGAAAAGGAATACAAAGGTTTTTTTCCTGAATATTTTGCATCTTTGTAAGAAATTTCTGAAAAGGTGACTAGTTTAGCATTCTGTTCTCACCTTCGGGTACAACATTGTGCCAAAATGAAGGAAGCAGACAAAGAATTTCATACTATTGTACAAAAATTGTGTTGAAAAGGTATTTAACTGGCAGAGTCAGAGAGAGAAACTATTCTGTGCCACTGCCAGCTTGAAAGAATGAATTAGCTTGTATAGTACTCCATGCTGTTTCAGATTAGATTACTTGCAAAAAGAGTTCTCTCTTTTGCAGCCAACTCAGATAATCACTGTATTCTGCAGATTGTATTTCATGAACTAGTGAGAATGAAGTATTAATATTGTTTCGCTTTTCATTTGGAAAATTCCCCCCAAATTATCCTACCCTCTGTAATGAATAGCTTTCTCAGTCACAATATACATCATATGCTGGATGATACATATTAATATATTTATCAGGGAAAAGAAGAAATAATGCAGTAGCAAACTCCCTTAACTGTGGGCGTTCCTGAGTATCTAACAAAATCTCTGATTTATTACTGGGTTGGAAAGCTTTTCCAAGTATCAAAACCTTTTGATTACTCATTTATTCATAATTGTTTGTCTGGCTTGAACTCCTGGTATCATTTATCAGCTTTTCCCCTCAGAATATTTCTTCAGAATCAGCTTCTGCTGGCATATTTTAAGACATCGAGCCTGGCACTTGTTACTATGCAAAGTTCAAATATCCTTTTGTGTAGGTAAATTCAAACATGCTGAAAGCTAATGCCCATTTCATTCTTGACTACTGCATACTTATCGTTGTAGCAATTCTGCTTGTCATTGGATCCCTTTTTCTGTCTCCCTTATGATTGACGTGACACCTTATCAGTCTTTTGTTAGAGAAGTCAAAAATTCTGTGCGGTGATGAAAATAATAATAACCTTGTGCAGAGGAGAATGTCTTCTGAGACATTTTTTATATGAAGGTACAGAAGAGAGAGTCTGATATCTCCCTGTTAGTCCTCCACTGGTTCAAGAGGCACTTTGGCCGTGCCAGGTAGTTAAGTAGTGCATCTGCAAAACAAAATGAAACACAAGCCACTTGAGACAGCAGCTCCTTTATCCTGATGCTTACATCCAAGACGTTGGGAGAAATGTATAGTTCCTAACAGATGATTTGTGGTTAGCTCTGACATGCTAATACCAATACAAAACTCGACCATGAAATGTCATTTGGTATTTGGATAAATCTGTTTCCAGTGCGGGGGAAAAGAATAAGCTCAAGATAAAGACTGTGTTGCTGATACACTGGCATAGGAGACTTGCGTCCCCGACATGGGTCTGAAGATGGCTAACTGAAGCTTTATGCACACATCGGATGCATGTCTGTATGTGTGATCATATGTATCAAAGATTAGGTATGTCCAATATTCAGTGTGAGGCTACCCTTTGCCTACCAGTATGGAGGCCAAATTAAGCAGGTAGCTTGCTTCAGTGAATTTACAAGTCTTTACCTCTTTTTCCCAAACTTTGGGACCTCATAGTTTTCATCAGATTCCTTCCGGCTCTCCACATGCCAAAACACCTGACTTAAGGTATCGTACTTTGTGCTTTTTACTTCTGGAGTCTGGCCGTTTGTGAAAACTCTTGCTGGTGCTCTGAGGAGGGTGAAGGATCTGGGTGGCCTTGAACAATTTCATGCTCTATGGGGAACTTGTCCTCTGTGCCTGCAAATTCCAGAGTCTCCATAGTATGACTTCCTTTTGTGGTTACCCCTTAAGGGTGGCTGAGTAATTATTTCGGTGGGTCCGAAGGCAAAATGGGACTGATTTCTATTTGAATCTTGGCTTATGAGGCTCCCCTCAGGTCTGCCTACCATTCAGTCAGTTTCCCTGAGGCCCCACTGTGAAGCAGGTGAATCCAGGTTGTGTCCTTGCTACCCTGGCCAGGCCTCATCTCATGGCAGAAAATGGCAGTAAGTTTTTCTACAAACTTCTGCCACCTTAATGTAAGTGGTAATCTACTTCTGAAGCAGCACTAGACATATTGAGCRTTCCTGTTGAACATGTCATTGCATTTCAAGACTGCCCTTATCTCTAACGGGCAGGTTTCAGAATTAACTCTCTTGCCTGTCTAGTAAACATTACTGTAGTTGTCACTGGGGAGAAGGGGATAGTGTAATTATCACAGCAATTTTCTGATGGAGATCAATTCCATTTTTCATCCATTTTCTCTCCAGTGTGCTACAATGCTTCTTTCAACATGTCGTGACCTCAGGACCTATAAGCTCTCTGTAGGCAAAATTTTTAAATTGTATACAAGTTGTTATACTAGACATTTGGGAGGCTATTTACAGAAATCTATCGGAAAATACAAAGAAAAGCGCTGGCGTTGTGGAGATTTGAAAACATGTTTCACTTCCATGCATGGATAGCCTCTGAGAGTAAGATAAGGGAATTCAGTCTCACTTTCTTCCATGTCTTAATTGGAAGAACATCTGTTCCTATTAATCAATTCTAAAAGTTGAAATTCTCTGTATCCATCATTCTATCCTTGCAAGACTGTTTGCTGCCTGCTATTTCCCATTAGTGGTGGACAGAGAACCTACGCAGTAGATGGAAAAATTTCATATTTTTTGCTTTGCCTGCAGCTTCTTTACTCATTCCACCACTTAGAGAATCAAGCAAGTGACCACCATTTGCCTTGGGGCAAATAATTGTCTTAAGATGGTAGTACATTATTAGTATTAAAACAGTGATATCCTATAATCTGTTGCAGAAGTATATATTTAACATTGGAAGAATTCTTCTGGGTGCTTGAGCTGAAGGGTGTTTTTTCCTGGAGCCTCTAGTGGCGACACGGGACTGCTTCCAAATTCCAGGGGATGGAGGGAGGGGAAGGGGCATTAACCCCTTAGTGATGAATGAGAAGCTGCTCTGCAGCTGGTAGAAGTTTCTCTATCTGTGCATAAGGGTGAGTTCTGTTGCAGTCGGTGTTTAACCATTTTCATAGTTGTGACAGGAATTTCAAAAGCGATGGATTTTCTTCTCAAACCAGTATTTTAACCAGAGCGYGTGTAAATATAGTTGTTCATTGAAAGGGGAGACAATCAAACTGCAGTTGTGTACACAGGTTGTCTGGTTAGCTGTTGTATTCTGCAGCAGCTGTTGATTATGTATTTGTTACAGTTTGCTGTTATGATAGCGTTGGCTGTTCCTGAGCTTTGAAGAGATGGATGACAGATTCCTGACTGTTTGCGCAACATAATCATCATAGTATGACTTCCATTTTTATATTTTTTTTTTGCCTATTTTCCTTATAAATACAGATGATAGGAAAAAATAAAAAGGAGACATTTCCATTAGAAAGCAAAGGAAGTGAAGACAAATGTTCCCAACAGGGTACGGTGTACATGCTGTGGTTCATTTAAAATATTGTGACTGCAAATGTTTCATTCATGCCTCTCTCCAAGTTAGTAAAACTAAAACTAGTCATAGGTTATGCCTAACTAGTAATGGCATGCCTAAACATAATCTAGTGTTGATGTAGCCCTATGCTCTGCACCCTTCTGCCCTCTGCTCTGTTTACAACTGCTGTTGAATGAAGTGCTGTACAAACAACAAAAAAAGCTTTTTGTAAACAGTGTGAATTTCCCTTCCCCCCAACTTTTCTTTTTCTCATGTAAAATGCCAAAATGTACCTTGAGTTTGCTAGAAAAACTTCAGACACTTATTCCAGAAAGACATATACCAGATTAAAACATACCTGTTTCTTGAAAGAAGTAAAATCAGCTTGCGATATAATAATAAATAGAAATGATGTAAATAAATGCGTATTTTGGAAGGAGTTTTGAGTATACGTGCTGGGTAGGACTTATCTGCGATTGCTTGAAGATTCACTCTCTTGCAACCTAATTGCTCTGTTGAAGTTTACGCATCATGGAGAGATTTTCTCAGTGACTTCCCTCCTTCTCTTCACTTTTTCTACTGCAACATGATGAAGAAACAGAAAATGTGGACCTGTTCTCTGTGGTGAAGTCAATTCGTATAGAGACTTGAATAGCTCCTGTTTTTTTTCACTCACTGGCAGTCAGTGTCTTTTAGTTACTAGAAACAGTTTTTACAGAATGTGTCTGGTTATCAGTAAAGAGCTTGAAAAAGAGTTTGCGCATGTTCGAGCTTTTTCTTGTTATCGCAAGAGCGGTAATATGATTCTTCCTATATCTGCCCATCTTTCTGCCTTTGCAGCGTACCTCTTGTTGATTTACTAGACAGCGAGGAGTTGCCAGAAACCTGTGTCGATGATGCCATAGGCCATCCAGTTGCTGACTTGACAACAGGAGTTTCGGAAGAGGCTGCTGGTTGCCCTCATCCTGGCACAAAGGAAACTGCTGTCGAAAGAGCAGACTCTGATCGTAAGAGAATTTACAGATTTTTTCTTATTACCATGACATATCTGGGACCAAAGTTAACCGATTAGATAGTTATGAAGCTGTTTCCTTACAAAAATCCAGAAGAGTTTGAGAGCTCACTTTGACAACGTGTATAAGGATTTTACCTCCTTGCACTGGAGCGCAGCTCCCTCTAGTACGTGAAATAGTGCCTCTGGGAGTTCAGCTGAAGTCCCGTACCAACATGTTAATGAATCGTCTTTCAGGAGAGCCTGTTTCACAAGCAGACTTCTCTCGGTGAGATTTCTAACCTAGCTGTCCGTGTATCTACTGGACTGCCCTTACTTAACACCACCGAACAAAAGGAAGCACCACTTTCCTAAAGGCTCTCTTTAGCAGATTCAGGTCACTTCGCTGTACCGTGCACGATAATTATTTCATGCTCCAACTGGCTAATAGAATTCTGCCTTTTCTGATTTTACTGTATTACAGTATTTTGCCACAAATTATTCCAGAGCTGCGTAAGACATTATCATGAATTTAAATCCTGCAAGTTAGGGCAGCGGAGTCAGTCAGCTCTGGCCTGTTTCAGCCGGAAGCAGCTTATTTCCAAGGACAAAGGGCGCAAAGGGAAAAGTCACAGTTCTTCGTGAGATCTGAGTTTAGCCACAAATAAAGTGCAGCCAGCTGAGCAACTAACTCTTGCTGTTTGCTGATTCATTATGAGAATGGCTGGATAAATGAACTTGCAGTAGTGCAGAATGATCTGATAAGGTATATGAAGTCTATAGACATGAAAATTGCATTAAAGGTTGAGCAAGTAGCTTTCCCCTCCCCCCCCCCCATGCTAATCCACATCTTTAAAACCTGTGCCTTTAGGTTCAGGAAGAATGCAAGTTATGAATCAAATATAACTGTACAGTGGCATTAGCAAGATGTTGTCTTTTCTGTCTTTTTCAGCATTTGAAGACACACTCCTAAAACTGAAACAGCTGGAGACAGAGCACAGCAGCCCCATGCCAACTGCCTGTCCCAACATAAACATAAACGTACAGGTACTTGGGCTTCATTCCTCCTTCTAGAGTCACAGAGGTTTGTTCAGATAATTCTGAAAAATCTTCTGTTTAACTTGTTCCATTTGAAAGATTTTTAAAACTGTAAGTGATACTAGGGAAAAGTAAAGCAAATGCAAGTACTTTGTTATGTATAAACCTCTGCATGAGATAGAGAGGGGGGATCGGGGTGCACATGTGTGCATGCATACTGCAGCCTGGTGACGTTTTCTAAAATCATTGGGAATAATGGACTTAAACAGTTGATATGTTCCTCTACTGTTTTTATCTGTAGGTTCCTAAATATATGTTGTTATATAGTTCATCCTCTTTTCTTTTAAGGTGGTGGGCTGCTTTTCTAGTGTTTTGGGTTTTTTGGTGTGTTTTTTTTTCCCCTTTCACATGCAGTAACTCTTGTTGAAGTTTGTTTTGACTTTTTGTTGAGGCGAGGTTGCTGGCAATCAGTCCCCCCTATTAAGTAAGTAGTTTTTACCGGCTCCTTGAAACAGGTGTTAGTGGAGATTGTGTTTACACAGAGAGGAATGGTGTGGTTTGATGTAGAACTCTCAAAAATCCCTTCGAGCAAGTCGGGCTGCATTTCCACAGGCAGCTGAGCCAATCTAACAGCTTCACGGCTCTGACGAGGGGGAGGACTCTCTTCCTCCTCATTCCTCTTTGCTTTTCCTTCCCTGGCTTCCCTCTCTCCTCTGCCACATCCAGTAATCATTGCATGTTTCAGCGAACCAATGTCATTACAAAATGACAGAAAAATATATTTTTGGACTCTTTTTTTGGTTTTTGGGGTTTTTTAGTACTTTTTTTTTGTTTTGAAGTTGTGAGTTAAATAGGCTTATGGAGGGGCCCAAGAAATGCTTTGTTTTTCAAAGAATTTGGAATTTATTTTTCCCTCCAGGTTCCACTGTAAATAAATCCAATTTAAAAAAGCAACTCAGTCCCCTTACCCCGTGCTAAAACTTTAGGTTGCTTATCACATTTTGAAGAACAAGAGAGCGTAAAACAACTTGCAGCGTTATCTCTGTATTTACTACTGGCCCTTGCAGCAAGGCCTGAGGATTTATCTACCTCCTCGTGAAGTGGTGATTTTTTTTTTTGTTCCCTCAGCAGTAGAATGAGTCAGGTTGTGAGAGTGGTTTTTAGTAGCGCATGTCTGGGCTTAAGCCCGTTCCTAGGCGTTTGTTTCCCCTCTCACTCTGCGAAAAGGCTTTGGTTTTGCTGTGCTTGTTGCTACAGGCTGTCTTGCTCACGTCCCCTTTAAGGCCTGCTGTCCGGGATGCCTCGTGTACCTTTCTGCCTGGTGACTGCAGTACAGAGATTACCAGGTCGCTAAGGAGATTAGCCTGCAGGTCTTGTTATGCCGAAACACTGCCTCAGCATGACCTAGAGCAAGTGTACACAGCTTACTTCAGAGTAGCTTTGCCTGCTGAGCTCCGTTTTAGTTTAAACAGAGAGAAGCAAACAATCTGTAGTTTAAATGAGAGCGTGGAGCAAAACTGTATTAATCGTTTTTAAAACAGAGCTGGATTCCTGTAAGGAGCTAATCTAACAAACAGCTGCCAATACAGTACAATCGCAGTTACCCATGCGACGCTGAGTAACGCTGGATAATAGAGGTTACAGATGCTGGCGTGATATGACCCTGGTTAGAGAGCAAGAATATTTGCATAACTGAGAAATAGGTGATCTGTGGATCAACAGTATGCCAGTGTGATCCTTTCTTTTGGAAGCAAAGACGTCAGCAACTTTTAGGAAGTGCAAATTGCATTCTGAAAGCTTAAAGTATATTATCAGTGGTTTTCCTCCTGTGGAAAAGGTCAAACAAAGCTTTTCGGGCTCTGGGATGTAGCTTACCAAGTGGTTACTTGAGAATGATGTTTAAGAAGGTAGGCAAAGATTAGAGAATGTCTCTGTACACTTCAAATCCTGCAGGGTTCAGATTGCAGAGGCAGGTAGGTTACAGGTGACAGGTGCTTGCCAGATGAGCACTCTCGGGTTGTGATTAGAGATGAAGATTAATCCTTTGGAAATTAATTTTGAAAAGAGTGACCTAAGAATAACTCTTAAAAACACTTTATTTCCCTGTTTTTTTAAGTTTGCTTAAAAAAAAATCCACACACGGAGTTTGTTACAAAATGTACTTGTTGGCACGTAGTTTCATGCATGTAGTTTCACTGTTAATTTACTCATAAAAGGAAGTGGTTCTGGTGTATTTTTCTGACTGAACAGAATGGGACAATATATTACTATTGACTGCTATATATCAACTGAAATCTTAAGATGAGCTTAAATCTTGGAGTTTGCTGTTATTCCAGCTGAACACAGTGTTCTCTCCAGAAGTGTGCAATTGCAAATTTCAGCATGTCTAATATCCCTTAAGTTTTACCAATGCATAAAATACCAATCTAAGTAGAAACAGTTACAGCCCCTAAAAGGTTTGATGAAATGCATCAGCAGATAGCATTAGTTCACTACTTAGGAAGGTAGAGCTGTATCTTGAACTTCGTAAGTGACGCTGTCAGATGCCAACAAACTGTTCAGTTAAGTTATGTTAATTAAAAATCTTGAGCTTCTTTCTTCTGAGGTCAGAGATGGCCTGGCAGCATCATCTTTATGTAATTCTATACTTGCAGAGACTCTTGACTGATTTCTTTGGTAGGGAAATATTTATCTAGCCTTCCCTGCCCTTTTGGAAAGGGAGAAACCTTTCTAGAATGCGAATTAGGAAAGGTGGAATGAATGGCTTTATTCTTCCTAGCTACTCTCTGCCAAATTCTRCTGGATGGAAGCAGGCAACTTTGTCACTTCCAGGCTTTCGCTAGCACAGTGGCCAGATCTGACACAAGAGAGCAAATAACTCTTAAATACACAAGCGCTCCGCTTTCATCAGCTTCTAAAGTGCAAGGAGCAATAAAAAGTTAACCCTATTTGCCTATATTTTAAATCTGTTCCAAAGTTAGAAGTGCAAGTGTACAAGGCTTCCTTTTTTTCTGAATTTGTTGCAATCTTTGAACACTCGGAGGTTGCTCCAAAATGTGTATGTAGTAGACTCTATCTCTCTTGACAGAGAGATTTTCAGCGGCACCAGAAACATTGCTCAAAAGCACAGAGGTTTGGGATCACACATCCTGCTGCTGCCTTTAATCTTTCCTTCTGTTTTTACATCACTGCTTAGCTCCATATACAGAGACATTGCAGTGGACTAAGAATAAAGTACAAATATGTTTTGTCCAGTACATGGAAACAATAAGAATTCCAAATGAGCTAGAATACTGACAAACCGCAGCAGCCTTACTGTTTTAAGTGATCATTAAACATCTTGTAAATTAGACATCTTAAGGAACTGTCAGGTGCCAAATGCTTTCTCATCTACATGTATGTTCTTTCCTTAAAAAAACAAAATCATAATAGTCAAATTGACTTCTTTTAGCCTGGCACTGGACCAGTGCTTTGGGAATTCCTTGCAGGGATTGTTACATGCAGCATCCAGTTCAGTAAGGTCCAGTGTAAGGAGTTAAAAGTGGGTGCTGTGATAGTACAAATAATAATTCAGTTTTAATTATCCAGACTTTTGGCAATTCCAGTAGCTTCTGTAAAATTAAAACACTTAAAATGTTTAACAAATAATTGTTTTGTTAGCGTTCATGAATTTTGTGAATATGCATCTCTTACTATCTGCTAACAATAGTCATTAGCAACACTGGTGATTTTTCTTAATATCTATTTATGTTGGCAGTGGTCCTTTCAGATTTTGTGAAGTTCTGTATTCATTGCTGACTGTGGCCAAAATTTACAAGTGGGTTCTCCTTCACATAGTCTCATTAGCCCCTGTTTGGATACCCAAAGAGGTTATTTGGAAGGAGGCAACAACGGGAAATGTTTTCCCCCTCCCTAAAGACTGAATACCTAGAAATTCTCACTGATATTTCCAATTAGTGAAAAAAGTTAGAAGTGGAGGATAGCTGGTTAGGAGACAGGTATTCACCTTTTTTAACTTACCTTCCCATATCCTTTTTATTTTTACTTTCTGCACTGTCTCCATGCAGTGGGCTTCCTTTCTTCTGGATACACTGCAATTCATGCAAGTAGAAATCTAGCTGGAATTTGCCCATTGTAGGAACAGAGCACTTGCCTTGAGGAAGGAGGCTGCTTTAACCAGTAATTGGTATATGGTGAGGAAAGTAGGACTCTGTCTCCCCCTGCTGAGTTATACCCTGAGAAGAAAGGTTACAAGGTTTAGTTTCTGCTCAGTTAATTAATTTCTGCCAGTAATCAAATAGCAATTAATAGATTGAATGCTTAAGTAGCATTTTATAATTAAGAAATAGAATTCACATAACAAATTATACTGCATTGAAAAGGTATCTCATTTTTAATTGTTCTCAGAATGTATCTGACTGCCAGGTTGCTCTGATATAATTAGTGATGGGAGAGGTATTAATAACATATTAAGCTGTTGTTCTAATTTATGAGTGGATTTTAAGGTAAAAATCTCCCTAATTTGCTTTTGAGAGCAAACTGTTAACTCATACTGAAGATATGCCCATGTAAGATGGTGGCTGCTATATCGATGTAAATGTGTTGTTAAAATAAATAGGAATTAAAGCCCAGCTATACTTCAAAGCTCCATCAGGTCAAGCGATGACTAATTACATATGGTCTTGCTCAGAGGATGTATATGCAGTGTGGTCATTTGTTTATGTAGCAGCCTAGCTGCTCCTTTTCAAGACTTTTAATTACACAGTTCTACTGCTCAGAATAGGTGAACTTATATCAGTATGCTAATAATCAAATTTTATGATGAAAACACAATATTTAGAATAATAATGCTTTTCTTCCCCCAAGAACAAAGCCTTGTCCTATGCAGCCTGGGCAATAGGATCCTAAGAGGATAGAGCTGAATGGAGAACACGGGTCTGAGATGATGCATTTAGCTCAGTGATCCATCTCAAATCTCTGCCTCTTTCTGCCAGATTTTTCAAGCAGAACTCTTTGATCTTGAATCAGTAAAATCTATTGCAAATTTAGGGTCCACTGCCATTCAGTTCTTACTGTATTTTTAGCATAATGCTTTGCATGTGCATTTTTAAGCATCACTTTTTTTTTTACTTTGTATTTTGCCATAATTTTACAATTAAGTTCTGAAATAAAGAATAAATTTCTTTATTATTTAAGGATAGTTCTGCTTATTTTCCTCTCACTTGGGATTTTGTTGTTATTTAGAGATGTTAGTGACTTCAGCTTATATTTTTCCATGTGGGAACTGCTTCTAATGAAAATTTTCCATGTCTAGGATGAAGTGGTAAAATTGACAGATAAATGTCTTAACAATGCAGTTGAGAGCCCAATACCAGTGGCAGCATGGCTTCCAGCAGACATCAAGAGCAATATCCTGAAGGCCCAGGCAGAGACAGGACACAAGGTAAACATTCAGCTGATAAAGACTTAGCAATTCTCAAATATTTTATTTTAGAACTGTTCATGAGGGTACACCATTAGTAAAGCTCAGCAGATGTTCTGAGATGTTTGGCCCTCTTCAATTGCCTGGTGTTGGAGAAGGTGCCTTGAACCAACCATGAGGTTGATCCAATGACCAAAGTCTAAAGACGGGCAGAGTAAGAAAGCCTTTCAGGAGAAATATGCTGACCACACTGCAGGCTGAGGCTTACATCTTTTAAGTTTGTTTGTTTGTTTGTTTTTAAGAGGCAAGAGACAGAAGTTGTAATATGGGAAATTCAAATTAAATATAAGGAGAAATTTCTTCACAGTGATGGTGGCCAAATACTGGAACAGGTTGCCCAAAAAGGAATCTCCGTCCTTGGTGATACTTGGAACCTAACTGGGCAAAGCCCAGAGTAACCTAATCTAATTTTGGATTTGGCCCCAATTTGAGTGGGGATTTAACCAGCTGACCTCCAAAGGTTCCCTTCTAACCAATATTATTCTCTGCTTATAGATATGCTTCTAGCATGCCCTAATACATTTTATAATAAGTAATGATATTTTATTTGGCTCCACTGCTGAGTTATTTTTTGATTTACACTGAAGCTTTAGAATAGTAGAATTCATGGTAAGTCTGTGAGCAGTAGATGAACAGCACACACTCGTGCTGGGAGGGAAGAACTCAACTTTTCTGTGAATCTCAGAACTGATACAAAATGGCAGCAAGTATCAAAAATGTGTGGGTTTTTTTCCATTTTTCTCTCAGGTCACAAGAGAAGACAGCTTGACAGGTATCAAGAATTCCAATGTTCAGGATGCTGCTGTCAGGTACTGAGTAGAATTGGAAGAAATAGGCAGGATCTAGTTATCCAAGTACAGGATTGAGAATATGGAGCTCTGGAGTCTTAGTGTTCTGTATGATCTTTCAGTGGCTCAGTGATCATTGAATTTTACCTCTGAAAGGGAGTTTTTAAGTTCACTTTGCTGTTACAGCATAGGTTAACCTGATAAATGTAAAGTCTTTTTAGGATGAGAAATGACAAGAACTACAGGTGCAAAGTGTTGTTATGTACAAGCCAATCCAGACACTTCTTTTGTTCTCCCATGCTTTAATCTGATAAAAGTTGTTTCAGCAGCAACCCCAAACACTGAAGTCATCTCTGACCCGTGAACAACCTCAGTGTGGGAAGGGGGAAGAGTTCTGTTTATAATGGCTCTTTTCCAGAGAAGAAAAAATTCCATGTACAAAAACCTGTCACTGACAGTTGATTTCCTGTGAATTATTCAAACTCATATGGTTGTTAGCTCCAGGTGGATTTCAGGCATAGAAAAAATTAAAGCATATAATTTCTTGAGCAGTTATTGAAAAAGAGCATTTATCAGACTTTAAAGAGCCCGTAGGGATATTGAATGAAACGTGCATCTAGCGATGTCAAAAGTACGCTGTAAGGAGTGATTCACGAAGAGCTTGCAGTGAAAGCGTGTACCTGTTTCGTTTGTGCAGGAGCATTCCAGCAGGCAAAACACAGAGCAGTCCCCCAGCAACCAGCCCGGGATTTCAAGAACCGAGAGAGCTGCTGAAAGCAATCTCTGCCTCAAACACCATCATTCCGTAAGTGATTCAGGAGAAAAAATGTTTCTGGGATAAGGGAACCATGTAGAGATTGGCATGAAAGAGGCTTGAAAAGATGAAGAACAGTTAAGGGTGGCAGGATAAGCGATCAAACAGGGTTTTCATGCTGAGGAGGGGAGGGGAGGAGATAGCTACATTTTCTTCTTCCTTTAACTCTTCTCTCTACATATGCTGCTAGCTTTCTCATGGCTCGGAAAAGTGGATGATTTAAAAAAAAAAAAGGTGAAACAGCCAGTACATGAGTATATGATTGCATTAACATTATTCTTCAGCCATGTAGTTGCTGATTAAACTGTTTTTAAGGAAAGGGCTGGCCTATACAAAAGAAACATAGGTCTGAAACTTATTATAAAAGCATAGAAATAGAAATGTTCTGAAGGATTTTTTTTTTTTTTAAGATTCTGATTAGAACAGAATATTGATCTGAAAATCTAAGAATGTAATGTAGTCATAGTGTCTGACAACTGACTGGAAAGCTTACACGGGTTAGGAATGTCAGGTTTGGGAGTCAGAAATCCCAGCTAAATTCTGATCTTTCCAGTGGCTGACTGAGTCATTTTAAAGACACCATTTAACCTCATTGCCTCTGTCTTCCTCCTGTAAAATGGGAATCATTTGTGTTCTATGTATTTTAATACATATTCTAATACTTTGTTTGTTATGGTAGAAAATTATCAAATACATTTATCACCACATGCTGCAATGTTTATTCATGGTATATTAAATCAGATAGTATCATTTTTATAAATGCTTTGTTTAATATTCTGAGACATTTTAATACGCAAACTTTATTATAGTCACATCCCTGTAACCTCTAGGGAAAACAATCTATTAATGAAGATTCTCAGTGGTGCGTATGCTCGTTTTATAGCTGTTGACCTTTCTCTCTAATTCCCCTGTGCGTAAACTAAATACTTTAATTACATGTTTAGCTGTGGTGAGAAGTATGTATTCCTCATTTGCTTAATCTCTTGATTCCAAATATGAAAGAGGGTTTTTGTGATTGGCTCACTGTAGTATCTTTATTTCTAAAGGATTTTTGCAGCCTCTTATTAAAGAATAATGTATTTGATTCTAGCATGAGGATTGTGTATGTATTTCTGCAGCTGGCTAAACTGAAGTTGGCAGCAACACAAATTAAAATGAAGGAGTAGCAAATGCAAGAAGTCTTTTGTTCTCAATAGGGCACAAGGTTCTTTTCTCTTTGGTCCATGGTTCCAGTCCAGTCGTAAACGTTATTTCTCTCTACAAGTAATTCTCATTCCTTTAAACCATACGATTGGTAGGAACCCAAGCTTTACCTCAGCCACTATCTCATTTCCAACAACAGGGAGCACCACGTGCTTTGGAGAAAGGTAAAACATATGAAGTAATCTCTCTTTCCTGAAAGTCTCATGCTGAGATTGCCTTCATTGGTAAATCATTTTCTAAACAGGACTAAACTAGATCACCTTCAGATTCTGCTACTCAGAAATGAAGTATGGTGRTGCTAAGCTGCTGTCTCTCCATGTGTCTAAACCTACTGTTTTCTTTCAAAGACAGAATAAATCAGATTGATTAAGCATAACTTTCCCATATGCAACTACGTCTAACTAAGGAAGTTTGCTGACGCACCTTTAGTTAGTGTTGCAATGGTTAATCAGTGTAGGCCAGGCCTCAGAGTACGTATCCTAGCAAGTGGTAAGGGAATCTCCCAGATCTTTTGAGACAGCTGAAATGTCTTACATCCTGCTGCCCTTGGCTCTAAACAGCAAGATAAGAGGATGGCAAGGAAAGCTTCAGTTCTCTGCAGGCAAAGTAAGTGCTGAAAAAGCTCCTTCAAGGTTGAAGACACTGATACAATTGGGTCTCTAGGACACCAGCTACAAAGCTGTTCTGTGAATCTGTAAAACAGAGCAGTGATCTAGAGGTAGTTGAGTGTTGCAAGGCAATTGCTTCAACATGTTCACAAACATCAGTCCTTTTTCTGCCTCATGTCAATCTCTAGTTGTGTTTCCAGGCTAAGCCATCAGGAAAGCAGCACTGTGTGTTTCATGCCGTCCATGCAGTGCAGTGATGAGAATGTTTTCTCCTTTCAGTAATGCGTTAAATGAGGATAATGCTGCCTCTGACCATGAAGAGTTGCTGATTCCAGCTGATCTGGCTCCAGCTGAAGAGGCTGCTATTTTAAAGGTATCGCCACCTGTCAGCCCGGGAGGTTTTTGTGTGTCACATTATGAGCTACTGATGCCTTCAGGCCAGCAAGACAGACCTTGCTCTGTGCCTGTCATAACATTTACTTTGGGATGCTCTTTGTGAATGTGAACACCAAAGAGTGCTTTCTGGTGCAGAGAGGGACACTGCATAGATGGTTCTGAAGTCCATTTCAGATGGTCCTTCCAGGTTGTTTGCCTGGCACTTCTTCTAAACTGGTTGATCATTTTCCTTGCACTCGTGCGGAGCCCGTTATATCCCAATGGTAGACAGTAGCGATGACATCTGACACATGCAGTTCCTATCAAAGTAACCACAGAGGGAAAAGTTTAAAATTGAAATGTTTAATGGTTATTTTTTGGTTACCTTAAAGATGAGGTAAATTTTTATTAGTCTCCATGAAATGGAGGAGTCAACTTTTCCTTGTCCCTCTCCAAAACAAAAGACGGTAGTAACATTGGACTCTGCTGCTATTTCAACAGACCGAGGGGTTATTCTGTATCAGTAAAGCAGCATCCTCTTTATCTGTTGTCCCTCTAAACCAGCATTATGTAGTGGATTCCACTGAACTATTATCACTTCGTCACTGAGTTCAAAGCCTCAGCTCACAGACTTTGTTGACCTTCGTGCAGAGTGGCGCAATAACCCATCTGTGCACAGGAACGCTGGGCAGTTTCACAGGTTACACGGCAATGAGATTGTTTCCAGCACGTTGCTGAGAGGTCGTGAAATGAAAAGGCTATTAAAAAAGGTCATATGAAAAGGTTTTTTTAGAAAACAGGCCTTATGAAGGGCAGTGTTGATTAAGAACACTGGTCTATAAATCAAGACGCTACTGGAGTACTCAACAGACCTATCTGCTTACTAATGGGAATTCAATTAATAACTGGTTTATTCCACAGAGTGCTCCAGATGACCAGGACGTTTCCTTAACATCACTGACAGAGAATCTAATTGACTTTACAGAAGCTGCCCCGCGGGTAAATGTATTTCAAAACCAGACTTCTTTCCTCATGCATAGAATGGATTTTACTGTTGACTCTCCTCAAAAGGAAACATTGTCTAGTTATAGACTGTGCTCTGGCTTAGTATCTGTCTGTCAGGCTTGTACCTACAGCAATAGAGCAAACTGGTGACTGATCTGGATTACTGCATATATGCCACGTACAACTTTAATGGAAGTGAAATAACCTGAATCTGTTTCAAAAGTTACTTTGTATCTGTGCCACAAGAGCTTTTAGTCTTATCTTCGTACACCTCCAAGTGCCAGCCTGCTTGTCAGGCTTTTATATAATACTTCAAAAAGTGTGTGTGTGTATATATGTATGTGTGTATATATACCTATATATATAAAAAAAACTTCAAAAATAAACTTTCAGTACAAGTAAAGGACCATTTTATAGATGATAAATCTCTTATAAATTGTGCCGGGGAAAAAAGGAGTTACAAGGTATGCACCAAAGAAAAGGGGAAGGAGGAGGATCTTCAGAAGTGTGCTGTCAGTTAGCTTTGTCCACAAAGCAGAAAAAAAATAATGAGCTCAGTTGCCTTTTGGAAGGGAGCTATATACTGAAACTGGTACCTGTGAGTTTCTGTGACTAACAGGCTATTAGCCGTATTCTGTGTGGACATGAATTACCTTTTCATGTGAAGTCACCTCACCTGTAGCTAATCACTAGCCCTGTTCAAAGACATTTTATATGGACAGACAAAGTCTGAGCAGCAGGTGAATATCTGAGATCTTTTTGAGGACAATGTTGTTCCTAGAATTGTTCTCGGTTATTCCAAACCTTTTCTAATGACCATGTCTTTGCTTTTCATAGGTGTCTTCCCAGCCCACGATAACCCCCAGGTGGATAGTGCCAGTGAGTTCTTCAGCCATTCCTCAATGATGATGGAGCATTTAAGAGCCAATTTAAAAAAAGGGGGAGGTGGTAGTGAAAAAGTTTTTGTCATGGATAAGAAATAGGAACTTAAGTAAAACTTTTGTTGTGTTTATTAAATGGGTGCTATGGTAGTTTTGCATTTGTAATAATTTGAAAGCCTAATACAATAGTGCAGCAAACCAAAACTAAAGCAAACTAATCGAGCCTGAATAAATCAAACAATATACATATCCTGTTGATATTCAAATATTTAAACTTCATTTTTGCTGTGTTACATTGCAGATAAACACCATGAAGTTTCTTTAGGGATTTCCATTTAGTGGACCCCACCATAGAACTTGATGAGTCTTATTTTTCAGTGTTTTAAATGAACACTGTTGAAAAACATGCTTGTCTTGTCCTGATTTTTTTTTTATTTCAGTTTTCTGTTTCTTTCTCCCCAATCCAGACAGGATTGATTTCCAATGGGCCTTTGGGAATTGATATTGCCTTGGCTCTGAAGGCAGTGAAAGGCAGCACGGAGGCTCTGTCATCACCAGCTGGATTGCCACCATCCCAGCAGACATCTGAAGTCCTTGCAAGGTAGGGTCTCATCAGCACTTCACTTCAGGATGTGTGTGTATGGGACAGAAAGGAAGTGTGTCCACCTACCACTTCCACTTAAATAGTTATAGTGGTCTTTTGGATACAGTACCTGGTTTTGCTGTGCTGGTAAACTGTAGTTCTGTTTACAGCATTTGAAACTTTATAAATCAATAGAGCAGCCAATGTATGGTGTGCATATTTTCATATAGCATAGTTTGAAGGGGAAGAAAACATTTTTTTATTCAAATAATTAAAGGAAAAATTAGTTGAAACAAAGAACACAAATGCTGCTGAAGTTGGAGGTAAACCTGTTGTCATTTTAAGTGCTATAAAGTAGATAGTTTTTCCCTTATCATTGCACTTCAGTTTCTTGCCTTGCCTAGTAACATCTTTTAGTACTGGACTAAAACTATGGTACAAATGAATTTTCTGAGAAATTTCTTCACAGTATTTCAATCCCTGTTCAAGGGTCTGCTGTTTTTTTCCCCCCAGTTATTTCCAAACTGTAAAGAAGCCAGAAAGCAGAAGCTGTAGAAACATTTTCCCCCGCTATCCTCCCTCTGCCATGCCAGAGAGGCACACTTAGTGACGATCAGGTCTTTGAGTGAACCTTTTTACGGAGGGAAGGCCTCTGCAGTCAGGAGGTGGATGGCAATGATGCTGCTACTGCAMTCTGTGAAACTGATTGTTTGCTCTTCTGCAGGTCATCCAGTTGAAAGGTCTGTGTATTGGTCTTGTTAAATTACAAAAGGAAAGCTAGATCACCCTTTGGAACAATACTCATCTCATAGTTTTATTCCCAGCAGTACCTTTTTTTTTTTTCTTTTTTAAATCCCTCATAGCAGATTTTTTGGAGGAGTGTATTTTACAGGGCCTCATTTTCTTCCTTTTAGCGCAGTAACTGAGGATGCTCCAGTAAGGATGAAATGTTTACTCACCACTGAACTCTAGAGGAAGGAGCTTCTGCACTTCCCACCTTGTGAAAACTCAAACCTTCTAACATCTCCAAGGGAAGGACTTGCTTGGGATCAAGCTCTTGCTGAACTGGGAGTCAAACAGCCTGCTGTTTTGCTAGGATTCAGGAAGAGACTTTCGTGTTGTATTGCAATCCAACTGGAATTACAGCCTAACCTAGGATATAAAACCACATGAAAGTTTGATCTTCTCCCTCAGGAGAAGTGAAACGCCACACTGGAGCTAGTTCTGAACATAGGGAACAAAATGTGTTCCATTCAAACTAGGTTTAGTCTTACTTTTATCCTGTGCTGCTTCATAAGTGTTAATGGAAAGTGTTCACTGTGATATTAGCTAAGTAGTGTTTGAACACTGCATCCCAGGTCTTGATAGATTAATAACAAGAAGATTAGGAGACCTTGTAGGGCCACCTTGTGGCCATACTATATATGGTTGCTCACAGTAGTGATGATTGTTTCCTGTAGCCAAGATCATTTTCTTCTGTGTGATTATTTCCTCTGTTTTTTCTTTGTTTTACCAGCACATACATGCCTTTTTAGCCTTAAAACCCTTTATAATCTTTGCACCTCTTGTTACAGTACCTGGAAAGAATGAAAATCTAGTCTGTGAATGACCATCTACTTTGACTGGATTTGAGCTGTACTTTGCAACCAGGAAAAGGAAAACTAACCTGCCAAACAGCTTATAGCATTAGCAGGGTACAATAGAGGTCCCACATTTTGACCCTGCTGATTTCATTTCTTGTATGGTTCAAATACATGCATTTTTAGTCTACAGATGTGTATTTAGTTTTGAATGCTGAAGCAGTGAAGGTGTGAGTACAGCTTACTTCAGGAACTGCTTGCTGGTTAATTTTGTTGTTGTTTAGGGCTAGGAAGGAAAGGACTTTTCTTGTTTATTTTCATATCGTTTCTAGGTATTGTTTCCAGATGCAGTGCTTTGGGAATACTTGCCAGATGTATTGCCAGCATGAGGGTACAACTAGATCAGTTCTTAACACCACCTCAAAACCTGTTCCAAGTCTCTTCTGATAGGTGTTTGTGGAACAATGAGCGGAAAGAATAAGATAAAAACAAGGGAAAAAAAGATGAAGTTTCCAAAAGCATTTCACTCCCTTCAGTAGTAGGAAGGTAGGTGCACTTGCAAGAGCATGCTCCATAGTGCTAGTGAAGGCTTTTTGGTGCTGAGGTGAAGTACAGGATATGGTATGTACGGTTTGAAGAGCTCATTTGCAACCTCGGCAACAGGATCCTTGTGTGGAAACACAGAGGTGATCCCATGGATCCTGGGGATACATCCTGTGAAAAATATCGATGCAGAGCCAAAGGAAGGAGAAACGTAGAAGCTCAGCAATGACTTCCACATCTCCTAACAGGGAAGCGCAGATTGAACAACTGGGGTTGTCCCTTCTTAGGAAGAGGCTTGCGCATATGACTGGAGTGGGAGGATGTTTTCTGCGTAGTGCTGCTGTTTATAAATATTTATATACATGTGTCTCTTGGAAACAATTTTAAATGTGAAAGTTAGTTCTCAAACCTGTATGCACAACTTCATTCCCGCACACCTGCTGTGTTTATGTTTCTCAGTGTAGACAAAGAGTTGGACCAAACCACTGTGGGTTGTGTGAATCGGCTGGTGTCCTGCTAGGCTGCTGCTTTCAGACTAGGGTGTGTCTTGGATGTTTTTACTGCTGCTTTTGTGCTCTTGTTTGCAAGATGTTGAAGGTGAGAGTGTTAAGGACGAAACCACTCAGCATTTACATGGCCCACTGCCACTCCTCAAAACCCCAGAGGCCTTAACAGAGAAACATAGAAACCATTGGGAGCTCTGAGGACTGACATACCAGAGTGACTCTCTGCAGACAGTATTTGCAGCCATTGCCTCAAGGACCAGGAGTCAAGATTGATGACAGGCGCTTCAGGTTCCCCCTCCTTACCCGATGCGTAAGGCGGACACACTCCCTGCTCACAGCACTGCCGGCTGAGGGGAGCTGCTGTGGTGGACCCAGGGGAGTGTTTCTGCTCGCCAGCCATGCAGCCCTGTCGTTGTTACTTCCAGTTGAGTATTGGCTTTTTTTATACTTTTAAGTCTGAGCCTTATTGCATATTAAAATGTAGAAGGTTCCTGATTCAAATATCAAATGTCTTAGTTTGGATTAATACAGTTGCCAGCAAAGTTTCTGCAGGAAAAGGGAAGCTATGGCTGCCACAGTATGCTTCCTGCWCAAAGCCAGTACTGTGTGGGGAATCTTGGCATTTGCTATTGATCTGTTTGCTCAGCAGCTGAGCTGGCATTCGCCAGCTACATGTGTTGGTTTTGTAAATAGACAGAATGCAGTAGCATTTTCTTTAAGGCGTGTTTGATGTTTGACTCTTCCCATTGGGTTCAGGAGCTCTGTGAACTGTTAGCTTGAATGTCTCCCAAAAGCAAAACAACACAAGTTTACAGTTTRCAGCATTGTGTGTTAAATACCACACTTAGATTCCTCCTCAGGAATCACATCCGGTAAATAACATGGTGATGAAAGTGTCCCCCTAAAACCTAAATGGTTCCAAGTAGCAAGCTATTACACTTTTAGTGTGACTTGGGTGGGGAGGAATGTTGTATACATACAAACACATATAAAGGAAAATTCCAATTGCTTTCAAAAGGGTAAGTTTTTACTCAGTTTTCAGAGGACTAATATACTAATACTTGGAATTTTCTTTAAAAATTCAGACTTTTCAAGAGTCAAATTAGGGACCTACTTATAATTTCTAGTAACATCAGAGGGTTGCAAATCCAACTCTTTCCTGATGTCCTGATACTTGGAGCAAATATTCACTCCATTTAACTCAGCATAGCTTATTTAGCTATTCCAAATCATTGCTTATACAGGGAGACCAGAGAGACTAAAACACCATAGTTATGTGATCTGAACAGAGTTAGGTGTCTGAACGTCCTATGATTTTGCATCACTATTTTACTTACAACACTRTAGTTAAACTGCTGTATCGTGACTGGCTAACAGGTAATGTAACATTACTTATCACCTTTATTTTATCAAACAGGCAATCTAGTTCCTGCATTTAATGTTACAAAGTATCAGTTAATGCTTTTGTGCCACTGRGAGAAAGGGATTTTCTTAACATTGTGATACTATTGATTGATTGGATATAAGGTCCAGTCATCCTCTAAAAGATTTTTTTTTTTTGGTATTTATTTATTTTAAGGGATTCATATATAAGACTTTTCCCTATCGTGTGAATCTAAAGTTGAGACATTGGCAAGTCTGCCAACCACTCAGAAGCTTTGAAAGTTGAGAGAAATGAATAAATGCAACTACATATTGTGTTGCAGTCATTTGGAAAAAGCCAGCTCCCCCATAAAAAAAAAAGGTGGTTGTTTTTTTCCTTACAAAGTTACCACCTACTGACTTACTGATGCGTGTTCCAGTTTATACTCATTAACTTGCCTTATACCCTTTTGCTGTGTGTGCCTGTAATGCTGATCAGATGGGCAATTTTTAATTCCATAATTAAAAAATGATCATTTCATTAATAACAGAAAAGTAATTGGAAACTTTGAAAGATTTTATAGAAATCTTAACATTTATTTAAAAAAACTCACAACTTAAAAACTGTTTAACCTTATGGACATGGATTTCAGAACTCCATTTCAGTCTCACTCATTTAGCCTAACAGTAGGAGACTGGAGAGTCTAAATACATGGAGTAAATGGCAAATACCTGCATCTTATAACTACATGCTTTTGATATCAGAATTAAAATGCAGGAGTTTAGGAGCTCTTACCACTTGAATTAAGGGAAGCTCTTCTTTAGTTCAGCAGTAATGGAGTTTAATACTAGGTAAGTCAAATGATATAAAATACTTAAATGATAATCAGTCATGGTTAATGCATTAGCTGGGATGTATCTAATTTTAAGCTTAAATTCCATGTATACTTTGTCAGAGCCAGACAGCTGTATAAAAGGTATGTTTTGGACAGTCTTCTGGACAGAGAACTTTGGCAAGGAGAAAATTTGCTGCAGCAAAAAAGGAGCTCAGGTGAACCATCCAGTTACGTTGGGGTCTCTTTCCACAAGCTTTTCAGCCCTGTGTCTGCACCTTACTCATTCTTGTTTCTTGCAGGCAAAGCTGTACTATTAAGGACAGCCTTTCCTTCACAAACAGCATGGGATACATTTTTCACATTGTAAACATGTTCTGACACAGCCCAAATCATCTACAGATTGAGCGTTAGCAGCTCTGTCTCATGACCATTTAGCGTTTAAAGGTCAACTATCTGGGCCCACAGAGGTCTTCATTAGTCTAGAAGGTTGTAGTAAAATAATATAGCTGTTAGACATGGTTGCATCACAGCTTTCAAATGCAGCTGGACAATCATAACTTTTATACCAAAAAAATAAAAAATAAAAAATCCATGCTAATGGCCTTTCAGTGATGCAGGTATAATCCATGTGTATTTGGTCCGAATGTTACCACTATAGAAATAACTACAGCGCCTTTCGCACCACACTCAAATGGAAGTAGAATTAGTGTGATTTCAGTAATTACACTGTCTTGTCACAGTATTAAGGAGGGAAATCCAAGCAATTGGAGTAGCCTGTTTGAGAGCCAGGATCCTTCATTCAGCATCACATTTGATTTTGTGCATCTACAGGAAATGAGGAGTGAGCATTGCTCCACGTATAGTAACGTCGGACTCTGCACAGCAGGGAGCTGCAAGATTTTCCTGCAGAGTTCACCTCCATTTTACTGTTTGGCTTGAGCACTTTGCTTCACACACACACACACACACACACACTCACACTCACACTCACACTCACACACACTCTCTCTCTCCCCTCTACCTATAACTGGACAAACTTATTTTTGAAGTATGTAAGAATATTTTTTTAGCTAGATATGTTTTGTTAAAGCCACACTAACTACTGTATTTTTACCTTTTATATGTAAAGCTTGGCAATAGCTCTCAATGTATAATTTATTTGTTTTTTATAAAGTGCACCCTCTTGCTTCTCTGTTTCACAACAGTAGTGGTGGTTGAACTGCTTTAGGCACTGCACTGAGGTCTGTATTGAAACTGTACATGGGAACAAGAAACTGTGATTTGTAGTCCACTCACCCCAATCTTGAAATGTTTATACTGTAGTTTTGTCTTAAATATACACATCAGTGCAAAAGTCTTGTAGAGTCATCTTTAAGCACTGCTTTTATAGGATGGCACAGCTGTAAAAGCCAGGTAGGTTGGCCAGAACTTAGGAAGTGAGCTACGCGTTTAGGGCCTGTGAGCTGCTGCACCTCTGAAATCAAAGCCGAAGGTATGTGGCAGAGAAACGCTTTGTCCCCGAGCACTCGCTAATGATAAAGTCACAGAATTGTTCTTCAAATCCATTTATAATTCACAAAACAATGAAGCAAGTTTGGCTTAGATATTTTTATTAAGTAAAACAAAAACTTATGTCTCATTCATGATAATGTCTGTATATTAAAAGAAAATCCCTCTGCTATTCGTACATTTTAAGGCTCAGAAACAGTGAGTGGCAAATAAACCAAGTTTGTTGAGCTACTTAAGGCTGACAGATTTGTTCTCTTGTATGCATGATTTATGATATAACAGTACATCTCTTCTCTTGGAACAGATTGCAGAAGAACATTGCATCCTTTTGCTTTTATTTTATAGAGTGAATTGGGAATGAGTATATCAAATGTATACAAGTTTTGCTTTTTTCAGAAATATTTTAAAGCAGCTAGCTTCAGTGGCAACCCCTTTAGTTTGTGTCCAGCCAAAAATGATGTGTTTTGTTTCTTAAAAATTGCCATTAGCTGGAGTAATTCCATTCATTATTTCATGCAGGCCACCACAGAGCTTTCAGATGGCTGTAGCTTTTAGTCACTAGCTGGGGCTCAAGTTAAATTCTCATTACCTGCTGCCATTATGGAGATGTATCATAAGAACACCCACGAAGCCGCTTGTGTTCCTCTGTAAGAAGGTGATTGCATCTGATAATAATGTAACTGAGGGTCAAGAAAAGAAGGAGTGAAACCACTCAAGGTGTTCTGAAAACGGTTAATAATAAGCGTGGCTGATTGCTCCGAGCTCTGAAACAGAAGTTGGCCTGGGAAAAGTAATACAGTGCTATGAGCAAAGATTGTGTGCCTTGGTATCGGGTAATGTTTGTGGTTTGTTGGGACAGAACCTGGCCTGCAGGTCGTGCGTGCCCTAAAGGGACTGAGGTGCCAGCCGAGGAGCGCTCCTGCCACTGAGCAGCTGTGGGATGCGGACACGTTAAATTTGAACCCCCTTCTTTCCAGCTGCAGCTCACACTTGTTTTTAAAGACCTGGGAACGTGCCAGCACAGGGATAAATCGCCTCCAATGAAGTCAGTGGGTCTTCTGGAAACACAGGTTCCCCCTTTCAGGGCTGGAGYTCTCTTCTTCTCTGTAGTGTTTTTGGGCCTGCTGCTGCCCTCAAGCATAACAGCCCAGGTAGCCCTGACCCCACGTTTCTGCTCCCTCCAGTCACCTCTCCTCTTCCTCCTTCCATCAGGATGTCCAGGCATTGCTACTGCCGAGCTCCTGCGCGCCTCCTGCAGCGAGGTCCGTACAGGGGCCGGGGAACGGTGGGGCCCTTGGAGAAGTTCGACCTATTTGAGAGGTTCAGGATTTCTTAAGAAGCTGGAGATGCGCCCAAGGTGCTGGTGCAGCCACCTGACTTGGCTCACCAGCAGAGGCAAGGGGAGGGAAGGGGGAGATGGCCACAATATGCATGCTGCTTCCTCCTCGCTGTGCCAAGCCGTAGCCTTTGGGCTGGCTCGCGTCCTGCCAACGTTGGCTCCAAGTAAATGTTAAAAGCCTTCGTGGGGCTGCCAAAGGGAAGAGAGTTTGGGGGGGGAGGACAAAAGGAATGGCAGAGGCTGGGTGGCATTTTCTTGGGGCTGCTGCACATCCCCAGGATACATGTGCATGCCAGGAGGCCTTCTCATTACTTGGAAAATCACTAGTTTATTATAGCCCTTTCCAGTTAAATTTCCTTCCCTCATCAATCCTAGATGAAAGTCCGTATGTTACAGTAGCTCGCTCTGGATAATGCCAAAACAGACATATCAGCCGGTACAAGAAAAACATGCTGCTGATTTGAGGTTGCTGGGCTCTGTGCGTGCTTGGGCCAATTGCTGTATGAAGTTCTTTCCAAACATACTTCCTCTAACTAGGCAATTCACAGTTCTCAAGGAGGAAAAATGCAAAGTCTGGGCAGCCCTGGAGGCCTGCTGAATTGCCGCGAGATGACTGGTGCTTGTGGGAGCATGCTCCTTATTCAGAAAGGTAAGTTCTGTCTTCATTTCGAAAATACAAATGCRTGAGTTAAATACGGGAAAGCTCAGAAAGCAAGCACATGCTGATATGAAATGTAGCAGACTTTATTTATGTGGCAACATGCCGTTCTCTCTGTTTCTAAACACAGGTCACTGAAGTTCCAAATAATCCTTAAGTAGCTCTTTGCAAACTCCTCTGTAGTTTTCCTGTTGAACTCATGTGACGGATACTTGTGACAAGATGATGAAACTACCTGTAAGTACTTTCCACAGTTGAAATTCACTATTCCTATAAAACTTCTGAAAACTAATTTATTCAAATAGTCAGAGGTCTTAAATGACACTCTTTCCATTAACCTCAAACATTAGCACCCCTTGTTACTGAAGGCTAAAGATCAATCCGAAGGCCAGAATCTTAGTATCTTATAATGAAATAAATGCTCGAAACCCTGGACAATAAGTTTATCTTTCAAAAAAGCATCTTTCTTTAGCAAATTCGAATGGTGGTTGATTTTTGAACACAGAAGAATAAACCATAAATAAACTCCGGATATATTTATTAATAGCAGACAGGCAGGGGTTTTATGCTTTCACCTTTTTTATTTTTATTGGCATTGTATTTCCCTTAATGATGTAAGTTGCATATCAGCTGGTATTAAATCACATACCTAAAACTCATGGAGCTCAGGGAAATAATGTGACTCTGCACATGGCCTATCCACCTGCAAAATACTGAATACCAGCATATTTATTTCAATGGAAATTAAGGGTGCTCTAAATTTTGCTGAACTAAATGACATGAAGCAAAGAATGACTTGCGCATATACCACCTTGCAAGCCTCCCTCTTTGTGCTGCAGGGGACTGATGTTAAGTAGAGATGTTTTTATTTGATATAGAGAGGAAATGTGTAACAGATACTTTATACATATGTTAACAGAGGCAGATAGAGGTGGAAGAGCAAAAATCCCTTTGTGACAAAAATCTGAGTTGTCAGTCAGAACAGCTTATGTTTTCTTCCGCTCCTGTCCATCCGTCCTCTTTTCCTTCAAGAAAAAGTTGAAGCTTTTGGATTGTGTGTTCAGTCATTAAACCTAGCATTCCGTTTTTAACTATTATGCTTTTCCAGGGTAATACACTTCCTCTGGTCCAGTGTGGCATACGGTTTCCTGTGCGGGCTAATGGTTTTGCTTCCTCAGAATTAGATGCAGTCCTTGAATACCTTCTGGATTTCACTTGCTAATTTGTCTTTGTTCTCAGCAATCTAATGATGCAAATACGCTGTGCAAAGAACACTCTTAGAAGCATACAAAATTTTAAAAATCCTAGAAAATGTTGCCATTGAGAATATTAATTCATCAAATCATCAAATTCCTTGTAACTAGACATGACCATATCATGCACAAGCTTGATTTAAATATAGCTTTATAGGTGTATATCTGTGATTTATCCCACTGCAAAATGAGCATGTGTTGTACCTCAGGTGGCAATTATGGAGCCAGTGTGGGGGGTTACTTAAAATTACAATTTTGCAGATGGTATCAGTCACCAAGCTTTTAAAGGCTATTAACTGACCAGAAGAAAAGTAACAAAAAGAACAGTTGCAACAAGCTTCTCTCAGAAGCTGCAAAGATGTGATTTACATATATGCAAGTTTTTGTTCACATTCTAAAAATCTTTGTAATTTATGGCAAGTATGAGAAGGTTTAGTTGTTCCCCAGTGTGCTGATGGGAAACTGAAGACAATTACAAGCAATTGGTTCACCCCATACTGGCATGTTGGTGGAAATTTCTCCTTTCGCTTTGCAATCAAACTGATTACAAGCTATCGAACTCCATTTGCCAGAACGAGATTTTGGAGAGCCTGGACAAGGGTTTACCCCCAGTGAGAAGCAGCACGTTGGTACCACTAACTTCATCCGTTGTAGTTACATGCTGATGGTCAGTTCCCTCCCTTTCTTCTGTAAGCTCAGCAGCAGCAAAAGTCTCTTTTTCTGAAGAGACAAACAGACTGACTCATCCTTTGACAAAATGCTTGTTGTTCTGTTTGGGTCTAGTTCTACCTCTGAAGTGGTTTGAAATGCACAAAACCCAGAGGCTCCAATGGCAAGCTAAAGGTTTTCATTTCAATTGCACTGTTTTCCTTATTGCTGAAYGCTTGGCGCACAGGTTATTCACAGAAGTAACTGCAAAACCAGACGTGCTTCGGGATGGTCACCAACTGGCCATGGTATTTCTGCTTATTCTTCCAGTGACTGGAAAATGTCTTGGAGAAATCTGAGGTAATTTGGAAACCAATACCAATTCCTAGGATGCAGTGATACATTTTAGAAGAAAAGTTTGCCTTTGTAATATTACTGAACTTCTTCCAAGTCTGTGTATGGAAATGGTACTTCCAGAGGTCACCATTAGGACTGGAATTTGAGATCCCTCCACCAAAAATCAGCATGGAGTYTTTGAATGCTACTAATGAGTGACGTACCACGGGAGGAGGTCCTTGGCCAAATATAAGAGAAAGCACCAGTTAAGAGGATACCAACAAGAAACATAACACTGATTGTAGCCTCTGTTTTTCTCCTGACTGAAAAGAATGACCACTGAGTAGCTGCATTTGGACATCAAAATTATACTGCTGACAGCTGCATCAACACGTTGCCAACATCTACACCAAATAAAGCCAAATGGAACAAACTTAAAGCCATGTCCAGTCTTGGGGAAGGCAGCATCATCTTCATCTGAACGATTCCTACCATCATCAAAAGGGCAACATCTCCCTCTCTGCTTGCACACAATATCATGTGGTAAGACTAGTTCTCTGCTTCCTTGTCAGTTTAGTGTAACAAATGGTATACTTGACCTTGTTCTGATATTGGACCAGTTGCTGCTTATAAAGTCCCGCTTTCATAAGTCCTTCTGTTCACTCAGCCCCATCAGTCCTTCAGAGGGGTACGTGCCTGTATGATAAATCACTGCTGAATGACCACGCTGAGGTCCTGGATCAGTATTGTGAGATGAAGTGGAAACACACAAACGTTTTCTTGTGTCTGAAAGCAAAATATTAATTTACAAATTACCAAATTTACCCTAGTATTTCAGGATGGATTTATTTCAAGAAGGAAGTAACTATTTATTCTATTGGAGAATAGGGGGTTCTGCTCTGAGCTGATTATGGCATCAGTTAACAGCTTAAATTATGACAATGAAAAAACATATTAAAAAATCAGTTTTGAAATGCACTCTTAATGAAAATGTCAGATGCTGTATGACAGATGCCATGGAAATGTTGTTTACAGAGCACTTTCTCCTACTGCATTGTTAATGTATTAACTCTGACATGGACAGATAGTTTTCTAGGTTTAAGAGGGAAAAACCAGTCAGCAAAAATATTCCTTCATTAATGTCTATGCGGAATCTGCCTATGAAGGATGAGATAAACCCATCATTTTTCTCAAAACAGCTACTGAATAGCCACCAGATAACAAAAGCTTTCCATTTAGGAAGTCTCTGGGAATTATCTGGTTTGCAACTACCAGATTAGTCATAAATATGCTAATGAAACCATCTCCTGTCAGGTTTGGCTCCCCATGGTAAACTCTAGATTTAAGGTTCAAAAGGTGGCATTAATAGGCTGAACTCAGGGAAGGTTTCTGCTGCAACTTAAAGTTTTTTAGTAATCCTTGAAGAATTTAGTGAATAGACAGCAAAACCTGCTGAATGATTTTCAGCCCTAAAACAATCAAATACTGCAAAACACTCCTACAGTATAATACAGTCCAATTAGTTTAAGCTGGGTATTAATTTAATTGACAGAATTTGTAATTAAATACTGCCATACAGAAGCCAAATCTAACTTGTAACATTTCTACTGATAAGAATTTTCTTAGCAGAGCAGTCCATCCTGGCCTGTAGCAATGATCATTTTACGCTGATTGCACTGGGCATTGGATCAAAACCTGAACAAGCTTTTTAACTTACCGAAATGGGAAGTCCAAAACTCTTGTGAAATGCCTCCGATGCCAAACTGTATCCCCCCTAGATGGACATGCTGGAATGGTACACGACTGCGCTGTGGCCTTCCCTGTTAGCTGGTGCCAAGCTCTGAAGCAGTTTAATCATGAAACAAAACCCGCTAACAGATAAAGCCGAATCAGTAGCAATGTCTGTCTTGGGAACGTTCGGCTATTACAAAGTAATGAAAATCCTTGTTTCGGGTTGAGTGAAACTTCTTTGAAAACAGGGAAAAACCCACCACTGAAGATGCGTATTGATGCAAATACAAACCATTCTCAAACCTAAGCAACCCTCCCTCTTTCAGCCCGCCACAAGACCGTGTGCCTACAGCCTCCCTCTCTCTTTGCGTTTGCAGCAGTCGTACTGCTTGCACCCCTGCCACGAGGCACCGGATGGACCCCTTTCCTTTCCAGGACGTGTTACGAATGTATCGGGCAGCTCTTGGGAGGATAACGGGGAGATTTAGCGCCTTCCCACGCTAAAGAAACTCCAGTCCCAATACTAACGCTCACCCCTGTTGCCTGGCTCGGACTTGCCCCACCACAAGTCCTAGCCTTGGCCCAGGCCCTCAGCRGGAACCAGATGGTTCCCACCGTGTCTGCAGCGGTTCTTGGTGAGCTCTGCTGGGACTCGTAGATGTGGGGAGGCCCAGGTAAAGCTGAAACAAAAGGCAAAATGTAAAGTGAGTGGATTTTTTCTTTGATAGCCCAGTTGTTGGGAGGGTTGGGAGCCAAGACCTTCTCTCTATATTCAGTTTAAGATAATTGGAAGAAACCATTTATCTCTATATGTAAGAAGGAATTGATGCATAAATCCATCAAAAGTGGATGCACACGGCAATGCCTTGGCAGCAACTGGATTACGTAGATCATGGGATTTCCACAGGGAGAACGTAGCAAATCAAACCTGTGCGGGACGTCAGGAAAGCCAGCAGGGAGGCAGGGACAAGGAARGCACCAGTCTCGGGCAACATGGCCCGAGATGGCACTGCAACTCCAGCAATATGGCCCAAAGTAAAGTAGAATAAGGCGACACTAGGGCTAAATACAGACTGAGAAGCTGGTAAGCAAAGTRACTGGCACCTGTTTGCTTCTTCCTGTTTTTAGGGAAATGCAACTTCATTGCTGTAAATTAAATTTCATCAGATATATAACACCATTTTTTACAAATGACCCTGCAGTCCCAAACATTCCCTTGACTCCTCCACCAGCCACAAGTAACCGCTGTAGTAACTGTGTCAAATCTTAACAATTTTTTCTGCGATTTCATCCTAACAGTATTACCACAGTATGAACTTTCTGTAATCAAAAATGAATGTTTTTTTTTTTTACATGTAGTGATATAAAACCATATAAAACCAATCTTGTAAGACCAAGACATAAATGTTTGCACTGGGGTTTTCATTTAAAAGCGGCAATATCTTGGTGAGTCCATGTGTTCAGGGTGAAGAAATGAAAAATGCTGCAGCACTTCACGTTTCAAAATTTATTAGTGCAACTGCCAATCTGTTTCCACGATCCTAGTTTTAAAAGCACAGACTTCACGTATGGTTGCAGCGTGCCATTTCAAATCAGCTTTCTTGATAAGGATTTCAGACAGAGAGACAGAGTAGAGTCAAGATCTAGGACTTCAATTCCTAGATAGGGCTTAAAAATTCAAGAGCAGTATTTTAAACCCCTGTTTTAGAGAAGGGATAAACCTCAGTTATTGAAAGCGCAAAGAAATAAAGTATACTTTATAGCCACATGTCTCTGAAGAGATTAGATTGGAACTGTTTGGGGGAACATATTTCAAAGCAATCTGTTTAATCAACAAAGCAACAGGCATTTGATTCACACATTCACCACTTCCTGGCTCCTTACCGCCGTCTCTGCTGGTACGGTGCAGCACTCTGTCCATCTYGCAGAAGCGAGGGGATTGTTTTAATAAAGCGCACTTTATATCCCAGACCACAAGAGGACACTCCTCCGACATTAATTTTTAAAATTACAAATCTAATTTTCGAGTACGTGTCATCCTGGTGTTTTCCACTGCCAAGGATGAAGAAATCTGCTTCACACTGGCATAGCGGTGCCGGGGGACTGAAAAGAGACTTATTTTAATAGTTTCTCTGTAACCTGTATCTGAGATCGAATCACTGAGATACCATACTGTATCTCCCGTTTCCTAAGTCTGAATTTCACCAGGCAGGAATAATCAGTGATTTTCAACATTTTCTGGACTCACAGAATTCCCAGATTTTCGAGTAGAGGTATGGCTCCTTCTATAATAAATTTAAACTTTATGACAACAGCCTATTTTTTGTTCCTTTTCACAGACACTTAAAAAACAGTCCTCGGACAATAAGTTGAAAATCACTGATCTGTATGTATGTCACCGTGAACTAGTGGAAATATTAGACACCCGATGAGGGGGAGAGGGAGGGAGAAGTGCAAGCCGACATTTGTAAAAGTTCTATTTATTAGGAAATAGTTTAAATAATGACAGTGAAAAAACTAGAATCGCAATGACTTTTGAATGACTCATTCACAATTTTCACTGATGAATACTTTCTCCTGTGAAATGTATTTGCTAGAGGAGCTTCTATCTGAGCATCTCTCTTTTTACAGGCAGGTGAGTATTTCCATCTGACAAATAGTGGGAAACAGAGAAAGGATAAAAAAACACCCTACTGATTCAAGGTTACATAGTGAAGTAGCAAAAGACACCAGGAAACTAGGTTTGGTCTTGCCACAAGATTGGCTAGCTCAAAAAAAAAAAAAATCTCAGTATGAATCTCCCTCTCTTATATCAAAATATAGTAAACAGCCATTAGTATACACAGTATTTCCCAAGGGACAATATCTAAAATGACATTACTATTAAATTGAAATTTTGCACTGCATTTGTTAGAATTAAAACAAGCTTCAGAGATCCAAAATGTGGGTTATTAAGAAAAAAAAAAAGCTTGTATTAAGAAATGCTGCCTTTCATTTCTCACCTTTTTATTTAATTGTACTTGGGGTTTTTTGTTTTTTTGTTTCATCATGGCTGCTGGCAGCTTAGGTATTTCTTTGGTAAAAATACAAAATGAGATCTAGTTCACTGATTTATGTTCCTCCGTAACGAACTAAAGTTTGATATGAAAAAGTAAAAATGTATGTAAATTTAAAAAAAAAGCCCAACCCTTTAAGTATTGTATTTAATACTTAATTATTGTTCTTTATGGTAAAACAGTAAACTTCAGGGGGAAAAAAAAGGAATGGAAATGAYGAGACCTTAAAATACATAAAACATTGCTACACAATGCTTTCTAATTAAAGGAAGAGCAGACTCTTTGATAGCTTAACAGCCTAATTTTATGGCAAAGGTCTGCACCCAGTTTTGCACACATTACTTCTTGTAAAGCTTAGGGAAGGCTGTGTTGCARGCCGCAGGGAACTGTTTGGTTCTAACTTTTTGCTAGTTCCTGTGGACTGGGAACGTCCCGTGGAAGACATTGGCTGCTGCGTATCCTACCCATGCGGTATATCCAGAGAGGGGTCTTTGCTTGGGTGAAAGCAGAATCCACCATCGCACCAAAAATATACAGGGTGCCCTGCAAAATGCAAAAATATTTGTTTGTAGCCTCCAGGTAGGCGTGTAGCATAAAAGTAGTTTTAAAACAATTCTGGAAGGAAAAGGCTGCTATCATCTAAATATAATTAACAAGAATGCATATTGTGATCTATTAATTCACAAGGCAACTACAGGAAGCTGCTGATTTTTAATCACGTCTTTAACCTCTCCCAGTAGGAAACCCCGATGAACGTTGTGCTCTGTAACGGGGAATGCACTGCAGAAGAATTCACTTCCTAGGCAATCTGCGACAGCTTGAAGGATGCAGATTCGGGGATCTCAGAGGTAACGTTAGATTATGTGTATCTATGGGAGGAGGATTTCATTGCATTGCAACTCCTAATATCCTAAAATCTGTTCTCCCCTCACAAGTAAAGCTACARTTCTTGTTTGCCTTCACTCCCCTATCCCTCTTCCGTGTAAACTCGCTCCTGAATGCTTTTATACTGTAGCTTATCGTGCAAATGAATTCAGAGCAACTCTCACAACTATCCGACTAAATCAAAGAATGTGCTGCTGAGGTCTTTATTTTGTATTACTAGTATTTATTRAGCACTGATTGAGGAAATCAAGGAGCTGCACACTGTTGCAAAGCTAAAATGCTATTCCTTTATCCAGAAGGAGTCCAAAACATTTTACAGCTACATCTAGAATTGCACTCGTATAATGGTCTTTTCTGGAGAATGGTATTTTGCTGCATATAAATATATGGCATTTTATTTTACTGTGCAATAAGGGGAAAAAATGTTAAGATCTGGACAGTGCAAGTCTTGGTCTGCTACCTTATAAGCTGCTAGTGAATGTTCTTCAAGTTTTCCTGGGCCGTCTCTAGGGTAATCCAGCATTTCCCATTCGTTTCTCACTATAAACCAAAGTTTACCAAAGAAAACAAGGCTCACTCTTTCTGCCCTGTGACCTGTACTTGGAACAAAATTGGGAAAGAGGGAATATACAGATGAAAGCGATGCATAAGTAGTTTTCCAGAATGCATTTAGGCTTGCAGCTGCCAAACTGCTGAAACTAGGATGCATCTGGAAAAAAGGAGCCTATACCTGAACTTGCCACAAGGTGCCGCTCCGTTCTGCGCAGTCAGGAGGAGCAGGCACAACACTCACCTACTCCTCCTCTGTGAAATACGTCGTGGCCGGTGTTTGGAGGTAGCTGCTTTTATGAAGTACCGCTTCATAACCTGCTGCAAAGCAATGCCTGTTCTTCAGCAGTTATGGTGCTCTACACACTTACTTTACTCTTTTAAGTACACAGATATTTAGTATCCCCATGGATAAAGTTGTATGTATKTTAGGTCAACATCATAAAGGTTTAGCAAATCTATTCTTTTGATTCGAGACTGTTTTCAAGGCGAATGCGATRAACCTAAACTATTGCTACTTAGCCCAATTATTCTTAATTAAAAAAACAGATACAGCGAATTTGACCCAGATGTACAGCAATAAATCCATTTACATCCACRGATAAATTAAATTAGCTCCGTTGCTCACAGCCTTCCCAAACAAAGAAGTGGCAAGGCTCAAAATTTTCCCTGCATCTATTCCGAAACAGGGTGRCAGTAATAAAGCTTTTACAAAGCCTGTTAATTTTATGACAGTAAGCAKCCGTGTAGGCAGGCACTGGGGCCGTTCATCAGCGTCCAGCTTACTGCACTGAGTTCTTCAGCTTGTGTATGTGGAGTACGTCTTTCAAAATAGCCACTGTACAGTTTAAAAAGGCTGTTTTCTTTTAAGGGATGCCTTATATTAAAAGTTTCCGTTTCCCAGGTAAATTCATAAGGACGCTGCCTAAAAGCAGCAATGCAGTACTACTGCCGCCTGATCAGAAATCACTGCCGGGGAAGGATGAAATCTAAACTGTTTCCTGCAAATGGTGATTTAAGCTTGCTTTGGGCCAGAGCAGTTATTTAGAARGTACAGCAATGAGCAGTTTAGATTACAAGAAGGCCTCTTCTTTAGATCTACATCTGAGTATTTTTACTATATCCATTGCCATGTAACTTATGACATATGAACTGTGCCTTGAAGTTCACCACGTAAAACTGTATTTAGCCATATATATGTCAGTGAAGGTCTGTATAAGCACTGTTCACCCTGTGTATATCTGATTACAGGGTAAGGGGGTTGTGTACAGAGAGAATCTGCAAAGTATCTGGATCTCTATCAAAAGTTGCCATTTGTTTTAAAAAGAAAAGACTGATGTTGAGTTGGATTCAATAATGAACAAACAGTTAACTGCACAAGAAAGAACTGAATACAAGAGRTTCCTGTAAAACCAGTTTTATGTGTCCATAAACATGCTGAGTAATAGCGGCCAACTGCATAATCCTTTGTTTAATCATTTTTCTATGTATTTCTATACTGTGCCTTCCTTTCTAATTTTCTCTCAAAATCCTGCACGTCTTCTGTTTCACTACTGCACTGGAACCAACATTTTTGTTTCCAGACGTTCTCACTGCTCCATCTCTGAGCCAACATCCCTTGTTCGGAGGGGTGACACATGAAGCGGCGCAAACACGTGCCCCCTCTTCCAACGTTTCCTCCTATGTTCAACAGTTCCCTTGTTTTTGAAAGCCTGGATTGCTTCCAGGCAACTTCAGGAGCCCTCGTGAGTTTTTGCTCCTTCCCTCCGCTCCTGAACGTTGAAGCTCCTCTTCGTCCCTGCACACAGTCTCCCCGTYGCGGTCCTAGCAGACGGACCCTGGCTCAGCCACGACGCTACTGCTCCAGTTTGCTACGGGCAGGTCCCTGCAGTGAAGGCAAGGGGCATATCCGAACTGCAGTCACCCCGGTTCRCAGCCCGGGGTGTTGTGTATACTTCACCTCACCGTGGCTGCTGCAGTGGGAGGTATTTGTCAGCAAGTGGCAATGTAAAATCTRGGAGGAAAAAGGCAGTAACATCTTAAATTACCTTTTAAATGGGTAGGTTACCTGCATGGAGCTGGAGGTGCGGAGTCTAGAGCTGACTGCAGAGCTAGCTCAGGTGTTGACTTAGTCACAGCACTCACCAAATGCTGCTCCAAAGGCTAATTCACGGCCAGAATAGGAGATTTCATTGCCTTGCTGCAAGGAGTCCAACCTAAGAAACTATCCAGACACGGCTCTGCGTGTTTTCTAACACTCAGATGTCAGGAGACCTTATTAATTCAGCTAAGATGCAATTTGGGGCCAGCACTCTCCAGACTGATAATCCTCCTCTGCTGGTAGAAAGTGCAGACGCTGATGGACACTGAACTTCCGCTTTAAAATCAGCTTTAAAATCAGCTTGACTCCATCAAGCTTGTGCTGAGCTGGTGACAAAAAGCCCAGCTGACCACAGGCCAGTACCACGGGTGGTATGAAGTGCTTTCTGTAGCATGGGTATTATCCCAAATCCTTCCATTTTCTGAGGTGTCACCACTGTTACAACCCTAAAAATACCAAGGGAACTGTACTCCAGTGTTTCTCTGATATTTCTGACCTCTCTCTGTCAGTTAAATATTAAGAAGTTTAGGATACAGTCTATATAAAATATGAAGCTTATACTGCTTATGCTGTTACTCTGATTCCTGAAATCATAAGAGCCACAGTGAGATACTTGAGATATTGAACGTTCTACTTGCAAAATGTAAAAGCCTGTGGTTTTGTTATACCTGAAATGAAGACAGCTACGGCATATTACATTTGAAATACATATATCTTATTTCATTTACCAGATTCCTCATATTGCGAACCCCAGTACAATACTGGATCATGTAACATATCATCCAATTTATCTTTAAAATTTACCATTTGTGGGACTGGAATAGATTCAGTGATGAYAGCATTCTTGCTAAAGATTCTCTTTATAAGACAGTAGCATATTCTGATAACACTGGCTGTTCAATTTGTATTAATCTTTTTTATACACAAACGAGCATTGTAAGATGCAGGGCCGCTAGCAGGTATGCAGCAGTGACGCATCCTCTGCGTGTAAATCCCCAGTGCTGTATAGCCTGCCGCTGAAAAGAAGAAAGGCTGAAGCCATGAAATATGGCTTCTCTCCCTAACTCCGCCAAGCCGCAGCATAACTGTAGCCAATTCCTCTTATTTTTCAGCTCCTTCCACAGTTAAATGGGGACAAAACCACCTCCTTAGTCAAGCACTTGAAAGCTGATGCAGCGCTACATGAGTGTGCCACGGTATCGTTGCTACTACTGATGCAATTCAATCTGAAAAAAAAGATGATGATAGGTCTCGGTATCTACTACCATCTTTACAAGGGGAAAACAGGCTTGTGCCCATAAGTTTTTCTGTTTTTCCCAGGTATAAAACTGTTTATTCTTTCTACAAACCTTGCCTCCTTTAAAGCAAACATCCAGAGAACATGATTTCGTGTAGTAGGTTACCTACAACATCCTGCCCGCCTGCTTGTCTCATCTGCCCCTTTCAAACTCCGTGCGAGCAAGGCAAGCGCGAGGCGAGAGCAAGAGGCCGGCGAGGGATGAAGTGAAGGCCGTCTCCTTCCGCTCGCGGCTTTTGAGCAGCCCCTGACCCTTGCGAATCACGACCATTCACTCGCTCCGCATAAAGCACTCRGAGACAGACCTGCAGTCACTAAAGGCAGCAGTTAACAAATTGCTTCATTCCATGGTTTGGAAAAAAGCACATTCAAAGTTAACAATCTTGAGTCTTGCCTTTCAGCATTGGTCTTTTCAATTACAAACTTGACTCCTAGACTGCTTTTGTATAGAGCCAGACTCGCCAAAGTTCAAGTGTCTACCTTAACAGTCCTGTTTCCAAAGAAAAACTGCTATTCTTCCGAAGATTGATGTCACCAAGCAATATTCGCAGTGTAACAAAATAGCGACCTCAGCTTCAACTTGGTAAAATTAATTATCCGATAGGAAGCTCTAACTTCAGCATAATTTCCCCCCCCCAAAAAAAAAACCCAAAAAAGAAAACTTTTTCAACCAACTTTTCCAAAACAGCTGTAACACTCCAAAAAAATGGCTGCTGCTCTCCAAACTCTTCTGCCATTTCAGTCTAAAAATAGCTCCCATGCAATCAATCCCAATTGTTAAGCGGCTCGAGGATGTGCGAGAAGAGGACCTAAAAAGCTGTAATTAGCATGGTAACTATAGCACAGAATACTTATCGATTAATGTTTCATAATAAAAATAATTCAGGAAATGTAGAAAGACAGAAATTACTTCAGGAAGTGTAGTCTGTATGCTCATTATGTCATTATTTATATTTTTATTAAACATGGTTTATCAGGCAGAAGATTTACTTATTTAAAATATTACTTAAATAGGTATTTATTAAAGCCTTTTTTCTACCTGGATCGCTTGATTCCTTTCCACCTGTTTTCAATATACTTCAGTAAAGTTTCAGATTTAAGAGGATCAAGCCTGTGGAAATATAATGAGATATGAAATCACCTCTATTTGAAAAAACAAAAAGTAGGAAATCTTTTTTGTTTTTTGGTTAATGACCTGTAGTCTTCTGAGCTCAGCCCTTGGACCTTTCTGGGCAGAATGCTGCATTTCCGTATTAGCAATCTGATGCTTTAGTGACGCTTTGCTTTTTCTTTTGCAGATTAATATTATTGATATCTTCTTTTTACAATTTTTCTACCTGTTGTACAAATTTTGGCCCAGAAAAGCACTGTTCCATCTCTATTACAAAATATGTTCTTAAGTGGTAATAAATATAAGAATTTATTAGATAAAGAAGTAGAAATATGTGTAGTTGTATTTTCTATGTGCTAGGTATATTTCTCATTTTTAAGTAAGCAAATCCATTTTGATTTGGAGTAACACAGTAAATATTTCACCTTTTTCCCAAATATGGCAGAGCTGGTGGTTTCTGGAAAAAAGAAATTGCATGCTTAAAATATTTCTGGGAATGTTACAGTTTGGGTTCTAATCTAGTATATTAATCAGAAAATCATCTTTGCCAGTGTATAGAAATAAGTCTTATTGTACAGGCAACCCCCCCCATACACACTACCTTACTTTCATGTTTTTTTCTTAATAAATTAAAATTTCAGAGTCTTTTTCTTTTTTTCTTGAGGAAGCAGGACTTTTTATACATTAAAGATAGAATATATAGTTTGAGTAGTCAAGCTCAAAGTGTGTTTAACTGTTATAAAGATCCCTTACTCGGTCTTTTTGAAATGCTGTTTTAACCAATTCTCTATTCACTTGGAAGTCCTCCCCAGGAAATCTGTTAATTATGGTCTCCAGGACTGCAATTAGCTATTCGACAGAAACCCAATTTTAAATGAAGCTTCTGAGAAAGAACTTCCTTCCTGAATACTCATTTTCAGGTGGCAGAAGCACAGCATATTATCAGCGTATAAATCCAATGCACCAGCCGTGTCTGATCAAAAGCTTATGCTGATAATGAACATGAGTATTTATGGGTTTGATTTATTTTGGGTCCTTAATAGAGTGTTTACTTCAGAAAGCTAATCTGCTTTTCCACTCTTATTTAAGGTCTTGTTGCTGACTGCAYGCACAGGCGTGTCAAGCGTTCATCCTCCGTCGTGAACTCACCGTATAACTGGGATAGATGCCCTGACTGCAAAGTGCCACTGCAGCAAGAGCGTCTTTGGGATGTTAGCTGAGACTGAAACAGGTAATTTTTCATGTTCTAAATATGGCAGAGGGAGAAAATACAGCTGCTATACGCTTATATACAGCTCCTATACACTTCAAGATGAAAGTAATGAGAAACTCCTACCATGCTCACARGGCAGTCTGAGATGTATCTGGCCTTTTGTCTTTTCCTTGGGCGTAATCCATACTGTCACCATTAGAAACAGGACATTCCAACAGATGGGTCATCAGGCCCCTGGAAATGGTGTTTTTTAATGCTCCTAGAAGATTTCATTTGGGGATTTCACAGGAACGGCAAGAAACTTGCTCTCTAGTTGGTTCCTTCACAACACAGTAGGTAAATGCCCTTGAGATTTGGTGATATAAACCCATACTTAAGTGTGACTGAACGTGTCTTCTTGACAGCTCATGAGCTGCTGTTGAAGCAGCTTCCAAATACTTTACTTCCTAAGGGAGGCTCTACTTGTGCTAATTCACAAAATTTTCTAGGTTAGGAAGAAAGAATCTAGTTGACACAGAAGTAAGTGGCTGCCCAGTCTGCCTACTCTCCTCAGGCAAAAACTGGAATATTATGGTATACACTTGACAGCTGAGAATGTATCAATGTAAAGCTATTATCTTTGATATAAAATGCATGCACTGAAATCTAATTGCTTGTCCTTTATATTTGCTGGCTGAGGAAAAGAAACATCTAATTAAACACTCAGCAATGCTCACAACTTCACATTGCACTTCATAGAAGATAGACAATGTGCTTTTCTTGTCCCAGAGACATTTTGGCCTTGACAGACAAGGAGCAGTGGGGTAGAGAGGACATATAAGATTATGAGAATAGGAGAAGGGGTAGCTTGAAGAAATATGTTTTAGTCAAATATGAAGGAGGAAAGAGAAGGCAGTTGGCACTGATGATAATAAAATGTTCCAGCTGGCAATTATTAAAACACTCAGGTATCATGTTAGAATCAGTATAAATTTAGATTTACAATATGGGAGAAGTCATGAAAGACTTGTGAAAAAGAATCAGATGGTACAACTGGAAAGACCATCAGTAATGACTAGAGGAAAAAGTAAGTACAAAAAGGACCCTTTATAAGGAAGATGAATTTAAACACTCAGGTAAAAGATGTTTATGCATAAAGACAGGTGATGTGATTGCATAGCTGAACTAGATTGCATAGAGGGGAATAGCTGGATTTTAGCCTGGCAGGGAAAACAAAGGAGTCAGGCAGGCAAGCTGTAACAGTAACTTGATGCCTAACAATAACCTTGATGCCAACAGTAAGTCCTGGACTGCACTGACAAATGGCAAAAATATAAACCCACACAATTTCAGTATATAAACTTCATCACCCTGAAGACAGCTAGGAAGCATATAACTTTGCACATGCAAGTTGTCCCTCCAAATTCAAATGGAATTACTCATGTGAATAAAACCAGTGATATGCATGAGTCTGCACAATGTAGCCTAGATACCAGAGCAAAAAAAAAGGACTAACTCTTTTGTTAGAAGCCTGAAAAAATGGTTTGCAAGCTGTTTTCATATTCAGACTCAGAATGACAGGGTCCATTTTTAACTAGAGCCTGCCTTTCTCAAAAACCCTCGCTCCCAACTAATGTGGTCCAGTATTCATCTCAAGCCAGATGCCGTTTGGCTTGGGTTTTGGTTGGTTGCATTTCTTTGTTTTTCTTTTGCTTGGGAGAAGGCGTTTTTGTTGCTTTATGCCTCTCTGAGCGTGGAAAAGGGAACGAGCAGGGAGGGCCTTGTGGTGAATCCCTTAGGCTGGAGGGGAGATGTGAGCTCCCGCGGGCCCTACCGCAGGCTCCCAGCGCAGCGTCGCCCGCGCCGCGGGCTTTTCCGCCCGTGGGACCCTGGCGGCGGCACGCTCGCCCTGCTCCCTTGCTGCCAGGTGTCCTGCACCTCTGGGCGACAGGACTTTGACTGCGGGTAGGGAGATAGCGCCTAAGTTTTCCCTGCTGTGGTGTTATAGCGAGTCCGTGCCCTTGCTGCCGTCCCTCTCCGCCGGCGGCCGGAGCTGGCTTCCTCCTCGGCTGCTTTTCCTCCCAGGCACAGGTCGCAATGGCAGCCGGAGCCTCTCCGGACACTTATTCACCATTTCAGCTGCGTTTTTTGTCCTGGTAGGATGCGGAGGGGGGGAAAAAAAGGAACAGGAAAAGAAGAACACCTGCACGGCGCGCGACGAGGGTGGACGCCGGCCGCCGCGGCCCCGCAGGAGCGACCACGGCCGCGGGGAGGGAAAGGGCTGGGGCTGGCCCGCAGCTGAGCCCCCGCTGCCAGCCCGGCCCGGAGGGCATTTCCGTCGTTTCGTGCCCTCGCGATGGCCAGGAAAGAGGTTGCGCGGAGCGGCGGAGGCTGATGTGAGCAGTCGCGTTCCCTGTCAGGCTTGGGAAAAACTGGGGGTCTTGCGAGCCCTTGCTCTTACCGGGAGAAACATGCAGTAGTCGCTTGCCGCTGTGCCATAGCCCTGTTATCCTCCAGGAACGTCCAAATCTTGTTTCTGGCCTGAACACAGCCAGAAATGAACTTTTTTTGGTGGGAAGGAGGAGAAAGGAGAGCTGTTGTTTGTTTTTGCAATCAGTTCCAAGCCCTTTTAAGTCCAACTTTAGCCCAAAGATCCCTCTCCATGAGCTTTTCTGAGTGCCCCAATCCCGGTGCTTGCTTGGACTTGTGTCCTTGGCTTTCTGTTCGTTTGCTTCAGCTTCTATGGGGTGTTTTTGGGTTTTTTTTTTTCCTCTCTGTTTCTCCTTTACAGCTACATCAGGCTTCACAAAACAATCAGGAATGAAACTCCCCCACCCACATGTGCCTCTATTTTCCACGTTGACATGTTTTCCTTCTTTGGGGTGGAGGCTACTACTTTTTGCTCCTTAAAAAAAAAAAAAAAGTGCAATTGTTTTTTCAAGTTATCATAAATGGAGGCTAATAGATACACCCGGTCCATAGCAATGCAGAGCATGTGGCCTGCGCTAGATGAGTAATATGGATACCTTCAGCTATAATACATAATATATCCAAGTGTGATGGTAATATATGCTGCAGCATATTTCACGCGAGGACTTTCAGCACGATTGAGAATCTGGTCTAGAACTTCGGTACAGAACTTTCCCCAGTCCCTCTTAATTGCCTCCTGCTAGGAATTAAAAAAACCAAAAACAAAACCAAAAACAAACCCACACATCTTTCATAAAAAGAACTCTGAGATCATTAGCTAACATTTGGAAGTCCCTCAAATTAACATGCGTGAAGGACTGTGGCCAAACTCCCACTGGCTCCCATAAAAGCAGTAATCAGTCCTTTAAGCAAGATTCTCTACAAAATAACACCCAAAAGCCCCTGCAGAAGGGATTGCCAATCTCACCATCTGACTAGATTAAAAACAGCAGTAACAATGTGATAATTGACAGGAGAAACTTCCCTGACAAGGAATGAATCAGGGTTTATTTTTAGCATTCCCCCCCCACCCCCAATGCTTTATTTAAACAAAAGATTAACTAGTTACTTCCGTCATCATATTGTCCTCAGGAGAAACAGAAGGTGGCAAATCTACTTGTGTATCTGCTCCATTGCTGCAGACCGCGAGCGGTTCTGCTACGCTGTTTTGGCTCCTCCGTGGAGGTCTCCGAGGTCCCTGAACCAACACTATTGTGCCTGTTGCCACGTAATTTCTAAAACAGTCCGACCGACCTGTAGAGTATCAAGGCTTCTCTTGGCTTCACCCCTAAATTTAGAAGCCCCTGCTGGCAATATTTTTAATTCCTAAATAGTAAGCATCAAAAAGGCCTCAGAAAATGTGAACTGTGGTTTTCTCTGCGTCCAACCTTTGCTCCAAAGCTTCACTTGACAAACAAATCAGTGCTGATGCTGTCGCTGCGGCCGCTCGCTGCAGCCTTTTGGCAATGACAGAATATTTGTGTTCCAAAAAGCTACAGTCTCTCTACCTGCGTACATAAGTCAGCAATAAAATCTTATCTAGGAGATGGCAACTCACCTGAGAAAAGCCTAGCGAAAGATTTGTTCCCTTTTATGGGACAAGTGTAAAGAAGCTGTTCGCAATCCTAGTGACACCGAATAATATCTATGTTTCTGGTAATAAGCTTTTGGGTTTCTGCTTTGCTTTGAAGTGTGAGACTTGAAGTGTTTTTTCTTAAATTCTGAATGAATTGTGGGTTGCTTTATGGGTTTCATTAGCAGAAAAGGAATTAGACTTCTTTGGTAATGATGAGGCCATATTTTTTGGCTTTATCCGTTGTGGAGCTAACAAACAAATGGCAGTTTGTTTCATTTTACTGCATATCTGTAGTATAAGAATTGCTGTAAAACATACAAAGAGCTGATTTATTGGTGTCTCACCGTCACAGTCTCAAAGCAGTTGTACGATACTAAATTCTTAGGTCATGTTGTATGATTTTGTCCTCAAGATTGAGTCATATTTTCAGTATTCAAGTATTTATTCTTCAATGGAAAATGTTTGTGTTGAATTTCTTGTCCTCATTCCTTAATGTTTCTGATAACTTTGGTTATGAGCACTTGGTCTGCATTACATTCTAGGTAAAATAATAGGTTTTTTGTACCATTTTAGTGCATCCCTGATCATACTAGAACAGAGTAAAATGTGCTCAGAAGTAGAAGAGCATAGAAATCATGTAAAACTGGCAATTCCTTCATATTTAGCCCACGGGTCTCTTCCAGAGGTTAGAGGTAAAAACTCCATCGTTGTATTGCTTATAGGAGCAAGATGAGGCTTTGCTATCTGATCTCACATATTAGTGTGAAAGATGTGTCAAAATGGATTTATACCTAGAAATAAAAGTACCCTTTCTCCAGTTTTTACGTCTATTGAGGAGACCCACTGCAGGAACAGCAACTCTTTGGGCTGAGCTCTTCACCTTGCAAATATCAGGTGCAGTGGTGACCTCAGAACCCCGGATAATTGAATTTCTGTTTAAAAATAAGATGAATGTGGAACACTAACAGGAACATTGCACAAAATGATTTAATCTGTCGACAATCAGGCCAAACAAATCCATGAATCATTCATAATCATTCATATGCATCTGCACTGCAAGAGATATAGTTAACTACAAAGGGAAACATTACAGATCCGGGGGGGAGTATGAGGCAGGGAATAAGGTAGACCAGTAAAATTGCATCAAATATTATTGTTTTTTGCCAGAATTTATTTTATTGGCTACAGGCCAGGTCCAAAAAAAAAAAGGTAAGGGGTGGTGGCAGAATTTGAGCTCCTAAGTCTAAAACCGAGATGGTGAGAAACCCCGGTGAGCTGGTGTCTGACCTTGGATCATGCCCAAATTGGAAAGCCCCTGTGCATTTTTGCATAAGCTCCTCAGGCACCGAGCCTCTCCGCCAGCGCCCGGCACTGCTCCCGTTCAGCAGGGCTGGTGGCTTGGCGCTCACGCCTGTCCAGGCTCGCTCGGGAACTAGAAACCCTCTGTTACTCCATACAGGTCCCCGGAGCGGCTCAGTTCAAGAGGTATTCGTCAAACCCCTCTAATGCAGGCCAGGGGCACTGAGCCTTCCTGAAGGCACCTACGCCTGATCCTTCAGAAAAGATGTTTCTGTGATATTCTGCAGTGGTGAAAGCATTTATCCGGGAAGCGGAAGGTCTGAGCTCAGGGCCCGTTCTTGGCAGATCAGAGATATTTATAGTCGCACTGATGTCTAGACACGTGCATAAGTATTTACCAGAAACCAGCTTCAAAGCTTCATCACTCTCGTTTGCGAACTGGCACAGGACATGTCTACAGCGGATGGTGATGCTCAGTACAAAAACGCCCAAATTAGCACTGGCATCTTTCTATCAAAACCGCGTAACACCACACTATGCAATCAGAGAGGGCTGACGAGCAGGCAGAGTTTATTAGCGGCGACGCTGCTTCCGAGTCCRGCTAGCTCAGGCATCTCCAGTTTTAGCACATTGCTACTTTCAAGCAAGCAACGATCTTGTCTAAACTATTTCAATGTGATTGAGATAGGATTTTAAAAAAGGGTTATTGTTCTTAATGAGATTTTCTCATCACAGCCTAGCAATAGCTGCTCTGCGGAGCTTGGATTTGCATTATCAGATTAGCAGGTATAACCAGTACTGGTTACGAGCCCACTCACTGGGGATTTCTTCTGCAAATACGCATTAGGTACAACCGCTGGATGGCACTCTTGTGCCATAGAGTATATAACTGTATTTGATTTTATTTGGCTGTAAATACAGACATCTTTTAAAGACAAAGAATCAGGTTCACTTCTTTATACCGTCATAAATTTGGAGTGGCTTCACGTAAGGCATTCGGTTTAATTTACAGTTGCAACAGCATAACTGAGAGAAAAACATGAACCAGATGTTGAGCAGCAAAATTTTGGCTGTTAATCCTGTCAATAATCTTTTGAACAATTTATGAAACTTAAATACAAGGAGCACACATAGAAACCGAGGTCATAAAAGACCAAGAGCAACCAGCTTCAGTTCCTCCATGTYGTTACAGACTATGCTAAATAATCCTAATAATTCATCTGTATACATTTATGTGCCAGTGTTACTACCCTTAAGGCTGATATATTATGCAGAATATTCTATAAAGATACAAGACAATTCTTTTATGGATGGCTATAAAACAAGAAGCTATTTTCATTCCAAAAGTGAACATTTGAAGTTTTTGTTTTAAACTTTCCAGTCTATATATTTAGAATGTTAGGAGACTGTTTCATTCATTTCCAATCCCCAATGTTATGTTTTTATTTTGAAATACTTGAAAAAGTGACTCAAATATTTTCATGCAAAATAATCTTTCTGCAATAGTCAATATTTTTTCACAAAGCATTTAGTATTTGAGGAAGAGTCAATTTTGGACTAAATTTACATTAAAAAAAGGTCCGATTACCTCAGATCTCTAGTAAAATAGAATCCTATCCACAATAATTCTTTAACAAAGATAATGTATTTGGCTTAATGTACTCCRCATGTGTTATGTATCAATGCAAGGTATGGAAGAATACCAGGAAATTTCTGTAAATACATCTGAATATCAGGGAAATATCTTCCCGAGGATTGTGCTTCTGCTTCTTTTCTGTTGTATAGATAGTGATACTGCTCTCCACCCTAGGAGCTTCAGTTCCCCCAAGCCCAAATCTGTACAGTGCTCTGAAGATCAGAGATGTCAGATTCCTTCAGCACAGTCACCTTCCCCACCTTCACTTTCCCCAAAAGCCAGTAATCAGTTTAAGCTGAACCATTTTCTCTTTTGGGGCTGGTAGCCTATCTCTGGTTCCAGCCGGGGAAGGAAGTGCCCGGGGTGTTTTATCACAGTCAGCTCTTGTGCTTTACTTGGCATAACCGGAAGAAGGAAATCATGTAAATCTGGGCGTAAGTTTATTCCTGGGAAATACACAGTTCCAGGAACTTGGGATCTTTAATTTGTATTTTTGGTTATCACTTGTATGCTGTCACTTCTGTATTTGCAGCATGCAAATGATATTGCGCCAGTTCTGTGGTGCTTGACCGAACAGTTCTGTGTGCGCGCTAAAAGTGCTGGGAGGGACAAACCTAGCAGGCTCAGAGCAAGAAACTTTAAGGAGACCTTTCCTGCACTCCCTAACTTTGGCTTATTCTGAAAGCATAATTTAGATGCTTTGGGAAGGTCCTTTAAATCAAGGAACAACTTTTTGGGCCGAGTAGCCATGCAACTCAACAGCCTGAATCTCTTCGGAGCTGCCATAACACGGGAAACTCCCATAGTCTCCGTTATAGCACCCAGGGGCTGACAGGATGGTCTGTGCCTCCTGTGCAGAACCTGCCTTTCCCTCCACTCACTGTTATGAACTGCCCCCATTTACTGAATAGCTGTAAGTTAACTTCCTTTTTTAAATCCGTTCTGTGATAATACCCCAGGGCTATGATCTTATTTAGGGCTTCTTTGCACTAGATGCTGTGCATAGCRGTAATTAAGAGACAGACCCTGTCAGGGAGAGCTCACAAGCTAGGTAGCGCAGGTGGAGAACCTGAGATCCAGAGAAATCGAGCGATTTGCCCAAGGTCATGTGCTCGGTTTGTGGCAGAGTTAGTCTCTATCACACAGTCAGAACTGTCTATCTGAGGGGTGTAGGCACCAATGCCTGTTCTGGTGTAGGCATCAGCCACAGGAATGCTAAGGCCAGAGAAGTTCATTTTGRAAAAAAAAAAAAGGCAAAGAAAAGAAAAAGAAGGCTTGCAAGAAATTTCCACTTTCCCATTCTTTGAATACTTTCAAAATACAGAAACTCTTGGGATTTGCATTTTAAAATGTTGTTTTAAACTGGAATAACATCTGTTAAATGCAGCCAAGAAGCATCTGGCTTTCCGTTCCCAGAACCCGGAGCTAYGGCAGCCGTTTTCCTGTCAGCTTTGCAGCAGAGTGAAATCAGTTCAATAGGTCATTCTGTTCTCTCCAGTTCTTAGTTTTTAGTTTCCTATGAAAAAGATGGCCAACAACGAGAGCACACAGAAGTAGAAAGAAGATGCTGTGTAATGTACGTAATTAGTCCAAGAAAAAAAAAAAAACATTTAGCTTCAGACTAAGTCAGGTAAGTGGTAAGAGGAGTTAAAAGACCTTAAGTACAGAAAGCCACCAGGCATAAGAAGTGGTGCTGGGATTAAAACAGATACCTGAAAATAATCTAGGCTTAAAGCTCATTAGCTTTGGCTTTTACATTCTCAGCTTTCCATGCTTTGACAATGCCTTGGACAAAAAAATATATTATTGAGAACTGCCTGATTTTTTCCCTTCATCTTGGAGACCTGGACCAAGATTCGTAAAGGTATTTAGATGCTTAAGCCACGCCTGAGATCAAAAGGCATTAAGAGCATATATAATCCTGAGGGGATGAACCATGATGTAATATTTAATTATCAAAGAAAATCAGTATAATTCAGTCAGGGCATCAATATAGGGGATTTTTAACACTGAAGTGGGAGAACCCTGTCTGTCCTTACCAAAAAAATGGCAGTAACCTTTGGTTTTGGGGAACAATATAGAAGAGAAGTGGGAAAAGAAGATGCCGTGGCCATCCACATTTTGGTGAGACTAATTGATTCCAGCTGCCACAGTCCTGCTGCTTATGCAGATGCAGTTTGTCACCACTCAGGTGACTGAAAAGCAAAATGAATCTGCAGGTAGCGTTCTCCCGTTTTTGCCTGAAATGTGACCTTTCCCTTCCCAGTCCGTGAATGGACAATCCTGAGGGAGGGAGTCTCCGAACKGGGATTAGTGATGCAGCACTTTCTGTGACAGGGTCCTGCAAAGTGCCGAAGGTATAAATTAACTAATGGGGGTCAGGTCCGAGGGCACAGAGGAAGCTTGTTCGAGGCAGATAGAGTGCAGGCGGGGAAAAGGGAGTTGCACAGCTCGCAGGCAGCTGCAGGCAGCTTCCTGGCACAGGCTTGTTTACTTGGTGAAACATTTTGTCTCCTTCAGAGCAGAAAAGGGGTTGATGTTGCTTTCACCATCACCAGTGCAAGTCAAACGCCTGTCTTGGTATCGTTCCTATTTTACATTGCCCACCATTCATGGTCTGATACTGAAGTCTGATGGTCATGGTCTGATACGCTCCCCAGCTAGTCTTTAATTATCTAAAATTGCGTATTGGTTTATCCCTCCCATACCCCCAAATAGACTATAGTCAAGCCTATGCTTTAATTAAGTAAGATGGACTCTGACTGTCAAGACTGTGCCTGTTTTACTTCATGAATAGCTAACAAATAGTGTAATAACATATGTACGCCGAAAATGCTATTGTCAGTTAATAGCTGGGAGTGGAGGGACCCGGTTTACTTTGTGGTCTGTGGGTTTGTAGCCTATTTTGCTCAATGCCGTCTTCATCAGTTCTCTTCAGCATCACCTGATTTTTGTATTTGGCATATATACACCTTGTCCAAACAGAGTTAGGGTAATTATTTGTGTTTGGCACATCAGTGTTTGGAACTGTCATGATTTGTAGAATCACAGTCAGGATTTATTAAAGAATCAGCACTTAYTACAGAAAAAAGCCCTATGTATTGCCAACAGAAACACGTTTCTGCACAGCTTGAGTTCCAACTTAGTCTCTCTGATTAATTATGTATTTTATCATATCCGGAGCTTTATGTAGGAACCAGGGACATCTAGTGGCTCAATAGAATATAGCAAATTAAGGTGTCAAGCACAAAAAGGTACATTGTTGTGCAAAGTAGACATTTTAGCAAAAATTAAACTAAATGAAAGGCTTTCCCAGTGGTTGAAGTGTAGTTTGAATACATGAAATGACTTTAGTGGAGACTAGAGTAACAATCTCTGCTTAATTTTAAATTTGTGTTTCTATCTTCTTGTGCAAAGGTGACCAGACTCTGAAGCTTATGCAGGTTAAAATGTTTTTGCTGCCTGCTTTTAGAAGGACCTAATATTCTCATTTCATTCACTGGAAGAAGCTGGAGTACTGGATAGATGGATAAAAAACAGAGACAGATTACAGAACATAATGCCTAGAAACAAATGTACTTTGTGCATGGTAATTCAGGGTGTGATTAATTAGACCAGGTGTTTGCTGATAACTTGCAATGACTAAGAATAACTGCAAACAGCAGTTAAATGGAGAACTTTCCTTTCCCTGCAATATTTTTCCTATTTTAATATTTAAATAAGGAATTTCTTTAACAAGTAACCTGCTCTGAGTCATATTTTTCTCTTTCCTTCTTTTCGATCCAGTAACTTTCTGGCACCCCTATAGCTTTTTTGTTACAAAGGTGAAATGCACATTGTAGAAGCAAGAATATCTGCATTAAATTGTAAGCTCTTTTCATATGGTGAGTCTGTGTTTGCAGTAGGTTTTCCATTTTGCCTTTTTGTATTCAATACTGAAAGACTGAGCTTGACTATGGCAGTCTCTTATGCTGCCTAGTCCAGGCATAGTTCTTGACATCTCCTGGAATGACTGAAATTGAGAGGCCAACACACGCAGTCAAGAGCTGTCATCTCTGAATGTCTCTCCCTGCTACCCTACAAAACCTCAGAACAACTAATTCTTTACCAGAAGGAGCTGTAGTTTTTTGGCTGGAGCATTTGACAAAAAGACACAGCCTGCATATAAAGAGGGAGGCTTCTCTGCAGATGAGGGCAGATCATTGTCAAATGCTAGGAAAAATCGGCTGAAGAGAGCAGCAGGAGGAGCTCTGTCTCACCTGAAATGCTGATAAAACCTGGAAGCTGTAAGAGTGAGATCAAACTGAGAAAATATGGATCACTTCTTATTTTGAAAAGATCTGTAACTCTGGAGGTTTTTTAAGAGTGAGGAAGTGATGACAAAGAAAATCTTTTGCTAAACAGGTGGTTTTTGTCTTCCTTCCCTTTTCCCCCGAACGAGTTAAACTAGAAGCTTGTAGGGCTTCATGAAACTAAAAAAGCAGGAATAAGCAAGCGGAGGGTTCTCACATTCTGACATTTGAGTTTTAGGTCCGTATCCGAAGCTGAGGTTCAGTTAGATTCTCTGCCTATGTATTTGCTTTTAAACTGATAAAGGAACAGTAATCTAAACACAGCTCAGATGGTCTTAGGCGTTTGGGACGCAAAGATTGGGTCCGGTGGTTCAGGCTGATGTTGCATGGAGTTGAACTTACTGAGTTGAGTGTTTCATCACGGCACACTGGAAGCAGGGACTTTATAAACTCCATGGTGTTAACAGGTAGTGAACATACTGAGTATGTGATAGTCCCTCGACTGTTAAGATTAATGAAGGCTTTCCTTTAGACAGCAGCCTTTATGTTTGTCACAGGTTCCATAGGTTTACAACTCTAAAGTTCTAGGTGCACCAGGATGCACAAAGTTAAAGTGCTGAGGTCCCATATGTCTCCAGATTTGTTTCAACAATATTTCATCACAGAGCGAAGTTACAGTGAAGAGAGCTTCCAGAGAGACTTTTCTGTCTGGGTCTCTTGCAAATGCTATATTTAGGAGGTGAACACAGACACTCCAAAATGCTGATGCTGACAGCATTCAAACTGCATTTACCAATACTAGCGGAAAATGAACTGAGTTTGTTTTAGCTGGCAAATAATCAAGTATTTCTATTTCAGAGACTTCGGGAAAGAATGGCGAAGCCAAGGCAGAGCTGACCATATGAATTAGCTACTGCAAGTGTGGTCAGTTAGCAGAATAAAGGAAAAGAAGCATTAATGAATGTTTATTGAATGGGAAGGTAACGACTTCTTATGTCTCTACTTACCTTTGCTACTGTGAGCTTCTGGTTGCCACATTACCACTTTACTGGTTAATTAAGGCAATACAAAATGAACATAGAGTTACATGAGATTTAGACTGGATAATTTCCCCTGTGAAAAGATCTAAGAAAACTTAGCACTCCTGTATTGACCCAGGATTAGGGGAAAAGAGAGTGTGCTGGGGACAGGCTGGGGCACGTCTTGCACAGACCATTAGGGGAAAGAGTAAACAGGAGAGCTGGGATTCAGCATTTGACATCCATCAGGCCTAAGGTCTGCTGCAGAGCTGGAAATCAGCCTGGGCCTCCTCTGCTCTCACTTCTGTTGATGCTGGATTGCCAACAGCAAACAGCTATGACTATTAAACACAGGCTTCCACTCTCCCACTGCCCTAATGCTGTGACTTACGGAGTGATGGGGTATTTACCCTTCTTCTACGTATTTACTAACTAGTACAGGCAGGTACAAATTTCCATTGACTAATCTTCCTCTGGCAAGGCGAGTCATCGTAAAGAAAAGGTTGTTTCTGCTTGTTCCCTGGATTATACTGGTTTATAATCCAGTCAGAGCTCCATAAAGGCCAGCCCAGGAGCATCAACACCTGTGACCTTCTCTGTTCTCCCACAGAAACAGAGGGAAACTTGGAGATGTATCTGCAGCTGTAGGCTTTCTGCAGGCAAAGATCTTCTTCCTTGCAAACTACTTGAGAGAAGCTGGCAAGGATCTTGCTGTGAACTTAGCCTTTTCTGTCCGTGTTTCTCCATCTGTCAAAAAGGCATAATCTTTCCCTACTTCCCAAGGTTGTTGTGAGAATTAATCAGTTAACATGTTTACATCACTAAGTGTGATTTCTGTAATATTTTCCCATTCCATTCTAAACCACCTAGACTTTAGTTCCTAGGAATACAAATTCATCTCACCCTTGTTTAAGTCTTTATTCCTCTTTTCAGACATCCATATTCTGCTTTGCTTTCTGCTGCTGCAAAAAGCAGTTGATGATAGTGTTGCTTTAGGACACCTGAAAGCATTTTAACAGTCACATTGATTTTTTCTGAGCAATGAAATAATCACCAAAGGAAAAGTAATTCTTTTTCAATTTATTTTTTTCTTTTTTATTAGTGTTGATGAATGATTACACCTCCCAGTGCTCACTGCTAAAATTTCTAATTGCTCTGACTCTTTGGTGCTATCATGAGTAACAATCTTAGCATATGTTTATAAAGCACCTGTCAGCGCAAAGATCTTCGAGAGTTAACTGTGATCTAAACTGGTGTTATATATACACATATACATCAGTATAAATATCATGTATGTCTGTATGCTCCAGGGTCTGTGCCACTTGCTACGAAAAGGCAACTTTCTCTGGAAAAGAACACAATTGCAGACCAAAATATTTGCAGTACCTTAAATGTGATGTGTACTAGCCAACTGAAATTGCACAAGGAACCTAAGAACACAGAATGATCTGCAGGCTCCTGTAATCAACTTCATGCCAGCACTGCCAAGGTATTTTTAGCTATGGCACACAGTTGAAGATTTATTTAGGGATGCGAGAGGTACCCAAATCTGGAGGTGGTGACCATTTTAATTATGGTCCTGCTGCCTTCTGATCATCCAAGTTATCCTCCCACACACAACCTTCCTTGGCCTGAAAACATCCCTTTCTTCTTTTCCTCCCTGCCATGATCCCTTTTCCTCCTACTAACCACTGTCTCTCCTACTGCCTTCTACAACACTACAATCTCAGTTTTTCCTCATTTCCATCTATTGTGGTTCCCTCCAACTTCTTTCCCAAGCATCAAACTACCTCCCTATCCAGGCTGACTACCACATACCGTATGTTAACACAGGGAAACATCCAGTCATGTATGTTTACAGAGGAAGGTGAGGTATCCTTTGTATGGACTGGCATCAAAATGCTGAGTTCTAGGAAGCATCGCCTCACATTTCTATCACCTTTATAAATAATAACACTGCAAAACATTGAATTATACAGCACTGTTAATATGGTACAAAGTCTCACAATATATTGTAATGAACACTTGAATTTTTGATAAAACTGTTACATTAAAGTCCAGTGGTAATTCAAGAACCAGCACAGGCACTACTTAGGAACTCAGCAAGTTCACAGATGACCACCAAATTGGGAGAACAGTCAATGTGCTGAAGTGTAAGACTCCTGTTCAGAGGGATCTTGACAGACTGAAGGAAGGAGTTGTCAGAAATCTTGTGAAGGGCAAATGCAACATCCTGCGCCATTAACAGAAAAACCCTGTGCAATAGTACAGGCTGGGGCTAACTACCAAGTAGAAACTTTTTTCTGCAAAAAAGGATCTGGGGTTTCCGGTGGACCACAAATTGAACACTAGTCAGCAGCATGCCCTTGTGGTGGTGAAGACTGTTTACTAGGCTGCATTACTAAGAGTATAGTCAAGTGGTTGAGTAAAGTGATTATTCCTTTCTATTTAGCATTTGTGAGAAGATGTCTGGAGAACTATGTCCAGTCTGGGGCTCCTCAGTACAAGAGAGACTCTGAGAAATTGGAGCAAGTCCAGTGGAGGGCCTCCAAGATGGTTGTGTGGCTGGAGCATCTGACATAGTAGGAGAAGCTGAGAGAGCTGTCTTTGATCAGCCTGAAGAAGAGAAGGCTGAGGAGGCATATAATTACTGCCTTCTACTGCTTAGTGGGTGGTTATAGAGAAGATGGAGCCAGACTATTCTTGGAGTTGCACAGTGAAAGGTTGAAAAGCAACACATGCAATTGCAGCAGGAGAAATTCAAGGTAAATATAAAGAAAAAAATTCTTCACAATGAGAGTGGGCAAATCCTTGAACAGGATGCCCAGTGCGACTGGGGAATTTCCACCCTTGGAGATATTCAGACCTGGACTGGACAAGGCCCTAGGCAAACTGACCTAACATTGAAATTGGCCCTGTTTTGAGTGGGGATTGGACCAGATGATCTCCAAAGGTTCCTTCTAACCAAAGTTATTTTGTGATTCTGTAATTCTAACCAAATCTTGAAGGAAAATAGGAAGAGGAGGAAACCCATGAGAATCTAAGAGAAAAATAACCTTCTGGAAAGGAAAAAAAAGGATACAACTAGACAAACAAACCAGAGTTGTTCACAATTAGTGCACTGAGGTAATTCAAGAAGTCAGATGGATGTAAGGTCGGTAGAGAAACAAGAACAGAATCAATACCCACGTGTCTGTGGTTACTCTAGGCTTGCTTTATCTGTCTGGACTCAAGGCTGGTTACTAATGTGTGTCTTCTCTTCAAAATATGCTCAGACAGAATATGCCGAGGTACTACCTGTGCTATATCCTGCAGATTGAGATGGGAGCAGGATGCAGGCAGTACCTCCGCCTCTGCAGAGCTCAGGCTGAGCAGTGTCCCAGGTGGTACAGCCAGAGCCTTGCTGTAAAGTCATCTTGTTGTGGGGCAGGAGAGGAGTCAGAACAGACCAGCAGTACCTCTGGCCCCTTCATTGCAAGCAGCAGTTCCAGCTCCCTCATCCTCTGAGCATTTAAGAGAATAACCTATATATAAAAAAACAATTATGGTTTGAGCTTCAGTGTGTGGCTACCTGACAAATGACCAGAAATCTGAAATGTCCAAACTGAACCCAGACCTGTGACAAGTCTAGACTGTTTTGGGGTGTCTTCTTAAACCCAGGGTCTGCTGGGTAAGGGTGATCATTCACACAGGTTTTACAGGACTACCAACAATCAACAGAAACAGAAATGTATCACAATTTTTGATAGGGGAACCCTCAAATTCTACAAAAGTGAATGTACTTACTGATCTTAATTCATATTCCTTAACCTCGCACACAGTTTATTATGTTTGCCCCACTAACCTTTACTACCAAGAGCAACTAAAGATGATTAATCCTTGATTCCTGGCTAAAAATAATTAGAAAAGTCCTAGAATCTTTATGAACAAAATGTTTGTGTGTTCCAGTTTATTTTACTATTAGTGCATTTCAAAGGTTTATTTAGGAGACACATCACTATTAGATAAACAAGCATTGATAATACCAGCATTTGTTTAATAACTATTAAGCATACAATATTGTTCTTCCAATAAAACAAGTTCCTGAAATTGAAATTCTGCTAGCAAAGGGCAGAAATAGAACAAGAAATCTGGCACCAAAATACTTCTGTTCAAACAATAGAACTGAAAGAGCAACACCCTTTTGCACAGCTCAGTGGAAAGGGCTGGTCTGACAAATACGGAAACATGCAAAGCCCAATCACTGAACTGCTTTAATATGATAAGGTTCCCCCAAATTCAAGCAATTAAACCCCAAACCAATACAGGAGCTTGAAAATGATAGTAAACTGCAGTATGTCACTCTGTCCTAAACTCATGGGTGGTTTAATGCTGAATCTGGGATGAATTGCATGCAAAAAATCATAGGAATTTTTTAACACAAAAAAGAGATTGGAAAGGCAAGCACAATGCAATAACAGAATTTAGCAATTCCAAACACAACATAAGAATGTTTTGTGCTTGAAGGCTGTACTAAATTTTCCTCTGAGAGTGTATTATGAGATCATAACAAAAACAAAAATATCCTGACAACTTGAGAGGAAAATGAGTGACTTATTAGACCTATTGATAAAGCTGGAAAGAACCGACAAGCTTCCAGGCATGCAGGTGCTTCTTTGGATCTGAAATAGAAACAGCAAACTTCAAAGCTGAATTCAGGTTAAGAATAATTGTGCTGAGTTAGAACATCTGCTTTGCTTCAAATGTTTTTTTTTCTTTTTTAAAGGCCATAAATGATGATCTGGGAAATAGGTTTATAATACTATAGCACTGTAAATGGATTATTTTTTCTATGCAATGAGAAAGGGATCTAAGGAGTAAAACCCTAGCAAATCGGCACCAAAGCCACATTGATTTTCAGTGAGATTTACAAGCCTATTTGCTTACCTTGATTTAGAAAATCTTGACTAGATTCCTAAGTCACTTGGGTGCTTTGGAAGGTTTTACCTTCACTGCGAAAGGCAGTAAACAAGTCAGGGTACTGCCAAGGAGCGGCTACCCAGGGGTCCTGTGGTCAAACCCAACGGGGGGTACGGAGGGTCAGCGATGCCGGGGCTGGCATGAATATCTGCCTGAATAACTCTGGTAACAAAATGAAAGCTTAAGATCAGACCTAAGCACGGACAATAAACAGTGACACAGAGCAGTAAACAATGCTCTGAGGTTGCTCAGCTGTTACGCATCTTTTAGGCTAGTCCTAGTACTAAATTAAATATTGTTTTCTAAGTTTGTCATTTCCATTTATTGTAAGTTTTTATTAGAGAGGGTAGGGAGGGGGAAGCAGAAAAGAAATTTGCTGATATTAGCCCTTCAGGAATTTTTGAAGCTGTTACTTTTTTGATCATCTCCAACAGTTTCCTTGTTTTTAGAATGAGCACATGATATCATATCCTGAGCCCTTCCCTTTTCTTGCAGCTTTCTGAGGCACTAGGAGGAGTCCAGCCACAGTCGTCGTGTGAATTGGTCTGGGGAACTGTTGTGGAGCTGCCTCTGCCCTCGCCTGCCTGCCTGCCTGCCTCATTCATGCTCCCGAAGCAAGAGCTGCTCTGGGACCAAGGACCCTGCTAAGCACAGTGAGTATCAGCTGCAAAAGCAAACAGCTTAGCTTGACAAGTTGCATCGGGGAAGATCATGTGTGTATGTATTTATGTACGTGCGCAGTTAAGGACACAAAGACAAGTGAAAGGAGAACACGCTTTTATTTTCCATCACTGAAGTGAGAAGAGAAAGGAGTTTCCTGGCCCAGCTGGGGTGAGCAAATGGGATAGCAGCAAAGGGGGAGGCTCCCAGGGTGCCGAGACTGGATTATGGGTAGGTGCTGGCTGCGGGAGGAACAAGGTGCATTTACTCTAGGAGGCAATATAGCATTCGCTGTGGACAGACAGGAAAAAACAACTGCTAAATGTACACGCAAGCAGCCCTGAGTGAGCACATGGCATTGTATTAACACTATATGACACGCATCTCTTGTTTATTCTCAGTCGTGTTTGACTTAATGAATGCAGTAGTACTAGCTAGTAATAAACAAAATAAAAAGAAAATAAAAGAACTAGTTTCCTGCAGTAATCGCTGCTCATCCCTAAAGCATACAGGCCGGGTAAACATATTAACAGTGAGTCATTGGTTCTTTTTAGTATAACTGCATAATCTTTCTGTTGTTGTTATTTCTGCACTTTTCTATCTTGGTATTTTAGCTCTGTAATACAGAATGAAAGAAGGCCTAAATGTAAAGTCTCTACCATTCTTGGTGGAGGGTCTAGGTTTCTGTCTTAGATGTCTCTGCAATGCTAACTTAGTAGAAACTAGTTACCTGAACTATATATTTATAGTTATATTCATGGTATGTAAATAACTTAGTAGTATAATGTTCTAGAATTCATAGCGTAAAAACTGTTATAGTTAAATAATCCACCTGCATGTATATTTAACAAATGATATTGTAGAAGTTATTTATTAACATAGAAAGTTGCTTTTAAAGGACTAGAACCTGCAGGTTTTCCCTGTGAATGTTGCCCTTGTAGAGCAACAAACACCAACTTAATTGAAAAGGTTTGCAGAGAGTTTGTGAAACCAAGTAGGGATCACACTTTACATAAAGGCCTTGCTCTGTTTTGAGTGGGACCAACAGAAAGCACTAGTGATATTTTTGTGAATAAAAAAGGTAACGATAACTGGCTTCAGAAAAGTGCAAATACGTTGTGCCTTTTCCCCAAACAGTCTTTGGTGATGCAAGCAACCATACAGGGGATGTATAGCCCTCAGATATGTCACTGATCACACTACTTTATCCATTTTTATTTTGCTCACTGTGATTTTGATCAGCTCATTCATAGGGACACACAGCAATGCTAGTTGCTTTTTGTTATTTCAGCGGTATTGTGAGCTTTCCGATAAAGAAATGTAAGCTAAAAAATTGTCTTTAATTTAAAAGCTGCTGGGCCCTCTTCTATTGCTGACATAGTTAATTTTGTGACAGAACAATCCTGCCATTTCCTACAATGTAGTTATGGTAAGAGTGGAAGGGTATTAAAAATGGGCTAGTGTGCTGCTTGGCCCCGTCCAAGCAACGTTCAGTGTTGCAACACTGGGCATGATAATTTGCCCATCTGCTCCAGAAGTCTGCCTCCGACAGAGACCTATACCAGATCCTGCTGATAAAGATGCAAGTCAACCCAGAATAATTGGCTGTTGAATTAACTTCACCAAGAAAGATTTTTTTAATACCTATCAGTTATTAGTTGATTTCTGCTCGGAAGCATGAGTGTTTTTAACCCTTTTATTTCATATAATATTACAGCAGATATTCTTGTTTCCATATAAGTGTTTATTTCTTGAATTCACCAAGCTCTTGGTTCCAGCAATGTCTTACGGCAATGAGTTCAGTAAAGCTTTTTTTTTTTTTTTTTTTTTTTTTTTAAGAAGCATAATTTCCTTTCTCCAGATAGAAATCTGCTGCTTTTCATTTCCATTACAGGTAAATGTGCTCACGGATTGTAAGAGAGTAAAATTCACCTTAGTCTCTTAATTGTGCACCCTACTAAAGAATGACCATTTATTTTTACTGTTAGTTATAGTTTAGTCAGTGTCTAGTTTGTGGCTATACTTTTTTCAATTTATAAACTCTTTTCAAGGGCTTCACCCACAGGTTTTTCTGTAGTCAATTATTTTGTTGTCATGGTTAAAAAATTCACAGATGAAAGAGATGTGAGTTTCCTTTATAGAAACCACCCATCTCTGCTCTTGTATCCTGTTTATATATGTGTTTAATAATAAATTTTCCGCCACCTTCCATCCAAGAACTTTTAGGTGTGCAGCAAATGTTTAATTAATTAATCTCACATAGAACTTGTGAGGTAGGTTCCCTCATTTTACAGGTGAGACAGTTAAATTAAATGACTTGCTTAATATCACACAGTGAGTCAGTGCTAAAGCTGAAAATAGAGCTTATGCCTCCTGGTTCCTTGCCCTGTATTTTAATCATCAAACCAGACTTAACTCTAAAGTTGAGAGAACTTCTTAAATAACTAAAATAATTGTTCTCAATTGCACACGGATTGTTATGTTTTAATTCTCCTAAGCAGCTAAAACACTTGCTATCTTTGGTTAGGACTTTTTTAGTCTTTCTTGCTCAGATATAGCTTCAGGTTACAGCTGGACAAATTTTGTTTACAATAATATTGAACTTTAAAAATACTCATAAACACATCTCTGCTAAAAAAACAGGAACACAAAACTCACAGCCGTCTCTTTGCTTTCAGTGTAGCAACACCTTTTATCACATTCTCAGCAGCAGTTCCACAAAACAATATCCACCACTTTAATAAATGGAGCATTGTAAAGTTATTGCCCCACAGAAAGCAAAAGATAAACTGCTGCTTACACTGTCACGACTAAATGAAAATGTAGCCTGAAGTGCAAAAAAGCAATTGCATCTTAAGAAACATCTGCTTAGATGTGCAATTCTGAACTATATGCTATGTCATCTCTGAATAAACCAGTACATAAAGGGATACAATGCTTAAAAACATGTTTAAGTGAATAGTACCTGGGTTCAAGCTGATGGTATGCCTGATGTACCAGGACAATGGTATAACAAGAGAGTATATAACAAGACAGTATATAACAAAAGCTTTATAGCTTTTCTGAGCATATTCCATATATTTGTTTGTGCTGATGTGACACAGACAAAGTGAGGACCAGAAAAATCTCTTACCTGTTTGGTAGTGGGTGCCCACTTCTTTTCAGTATAGGCCCAGAAAATATATGCGTAGGCATAAGAGAGAGAGAAAGAGTCAGGAAAGGGAATGGAGAAATAATATTGCCGTGCCTTGTTCCCTTTCAAACCTGGGTATAGACACAGCTGTCTGTTATGCAAGCTTATCCAGTGCTTAGTATCATATGCTATTTCTGGCATGCACAAGAAAAGCAGTACAAGGCTGTGGCCAGCTCCGAGATTTTTATAAGAACTTTTGCCGTATATAATGCATAGGGCACTGCCGTGCAAGCAGCCTGCCATCTTAATTGCAAGTTAGCAACAAAATACCTTAAAAATTCAACCACTTCATTGCTGAATGCAAATTATGCTCCTAGGTGATGAAATCAGTCAATAAGCTTTGGCATGCTATATGGAAGCAACCCAAAAGTAATTTAACATGTTGTATTTGTAAAGAAACAGAAGCGACACGTTTAGCCTGCTAAACTGGAGGTTAGGCAGAAGGTACAAGGTAAGAAGCCAACAGATGTTCCAGGAAGGCCATTCTGTCTCCTCCCCAGGGTCAACACTTCTAATTTACCATGTTGTTTTCCTTTTGGGTCTATCTTCTCTTTAACTATGAGCATATTTTACACTTATCACTAGGGGCTGGTCATCAGTGGTCAACTGTCATTGGTCAGAGTTCTGCTCCACCTTCTCTTTCACTTTCTGTTAGAGACAAAGGTGTTTTTCTCCCAGACTTCAGAAAATGGCCCAATGCCAAATGATGGGCAGTTTGCAAGGCAGCACTGTGTCTGTGGCTGCCAGGGCTTAGAGATGCTGCCTCCCAAGGGAGTTGTTGAAAACCATGCATGAATTGTCCAGTATAAAGCGGACAGGAGAAGAGACTTCTGTGACTTTTATAGACTTTGAAACCAAATCAGAGAAAGCACTACAAATAACTGAAAATATTTCTGTGACTATTCACTCATGCCCCTTTTATCTATAGCTCCTATGACTAACCCACCAAACGTGAGCAATGGTAATGATGTTCGAGGAGCTGCAAATTTTAATCAAACATTAGGTAATATTTGTGAAAAACAAGGTTTGAAATTATAGATGTGCCTAGGTGTTCTCTTCCAGTTTGGGAACAGAAACAATACTTGGTGATCTGCATGTCTGATCAAAACTAACCAAAACAGTAGAAATGTTACAAATGAAATACATGTGTGTACAGTTCCTGAGCAGAGAATCACTTTCAGCAACCATTCAGCTAATAGCTATGAAGGATAAGTGAGCTTGAGAAAATCAGAAATTGTTCATGGACAATCTGAATGAGAATGGCGGATTTATAATTTATTATCTCATTTGAGAAGAGCTCTGACAAAATATGGGCCTTGAATTGTGGATGTAGAAAGAGTTATACTTGCTTCATCTGTTCCTGAGGAGAGTGTATATCAAGCCAACCTATATCATTAATTGGACATTGTGCCATTTTAAACATTCAATTTATTTAAGAACCCACTTTCAGTGAAAACCTGAATGTATCTCATCTACCTTGGTGATCTCATTACTAGTCCTTGCTCTTATATAGACATATCACACTCTTGTTCCATTGATTCAGCACAGACAGGAAACATTTTGGGAATGTCAGTTCTTCACAGCAGTGGGAATTATAGGCATGGCAACAATACATGTTTTTGAAAGATGTATGCTATTTTCCTTCATTCCCTGTAAGACAGTGAGAGGGACGCTGAGGTACTGTGAGGCGTTAATATAATAAATACATTGTTATGTAGATTTGATTTGCAGAACTGAGAAAGTATTTGTGGTAATATGTTGCTTACACATCAGAATCAGCAAATGAAACTGAAAAGAAAGTGAGAAGAAATGCATGATGAGGGGGTTGACCACTTAATTCCATTATGCAATTACAGTGAAAGGTACAAAATTAATGAATACCACAAGTGATGAAAAACACAATTTCAGTTATCTTAAGCTATATTAATTATAAAAGGTGGAGTTAGCAATGCAGGCAAGGTACATTTTTCCCAACATTCCATATTATGTGTTAATCATGGCACTGTAAAGATCCAAATATCTTGGATCGTGCAACTTGCAAAATACCAATAGAATGTTTCTTGCTGAAATTAGGTACAGCTAGACAAGTACAAGCTGAAACCCTAAATATAGGGAAGGACTTTTTTGTTCATTAAAACAAGCAGTTTCTGCTGAAACTAGTTTTGCTTGAGGACTAGCTTGTGGTTCCAAGTGTCTTTCAGTGCTGACAGCTGAAAAAGGTAGCTCTGGGCCAGACTGTAATGTTCACTCCTTGCTCTAATGGGCGGATGTGTTTAATTAACCTTTGTGTCTGTGGAAGCAGACATTCTGGCAAGATCTAGGAATGCTAAAGGAGGGAAATCTAAATAGCAGTGAACCTAGGCACATTCTATATATCTAATAATACCAGGTAAAGAATGTTAATGTATACAAATACATATCGTTTCCTAGGAGATGGATTTGTATAAGAAACTCCTGTGAAACAAATTTATCATGGTGCCCCTTTGGGGCTCCCTCCCAGTTACTTTCACAAGATCCAGTTATGGTCCGATGCCATTGGGACTTTTGTCACTAGTGTCCCATTAAACACCAGGCACAGTTCTTCAACTGGGGGTCACAAAAGCATGTATTCAAGGTGGAAATATTCTGCTTAGCAATTCTTCCTGAGAGCTGAACCTTCCAGTCTTGCTGTCTGTTCCCTGTTCAGTAGAGACTTCTCCAGCTACCATACCTTGGTCAGGCCCTTCCCAGAACTTCCTGCAGCTCTTCAGGTTTATAGTTAATTTTTCAGAAGGCATGTGGTGAGTCTGAGTTAGGGCAGATACTCTGCATAAAGTTGCTGAATGCACTGTCCTCCACTTGAAAAAAATAAAGCACCATAGATTGCAATTCACTGAAATATAGCAAACTCTTTGGCCACAGTGTTCCTTGGCCTCTTTTTTTTCACTGAAAGTCCCTGACCTTCCATATTTGTGTTGAGAGCAGACAAATTAGAGCTTATCTTCTCTGACCTTCGTCAGCCCCACAGCTACAACAACAGCATTGTTTCCTATCTCTACTCCTTAGTAAGCAGCACCCTCCATTCCTGTCATTTCCTTCCCTGTGCAAAGCTTTTCATCTGAGAGACTTTTTAAAGTTCTGCTTTGTCATCTCTTTTTCTTACTACTGTAATCTAAATTCCAACATCTTTCCATCCTGGTAGTCTTGGTCTCAGCCAGCCATGTTCCTAGCTGTTTTTACCTCCAAAAAAGCCTTTTAAACCCAAGTAATGGATATTCCCTCTACAAACAAGGTATATTACCCATGGACAGAAATGTTTAGGCTACAGCAATTTTCATACTAAAACTACATCACACATCACACTGTAGCATCACAGTGGCAACCCACAAACATAATTTGTGGTTTTCCCACCTCAGCACTGTGATGCAGAAATTCATCCCTTCGTAACATTCTGCAACCATCTCCACATGGCCACAGTATGGAGGAACTAGTTAGATTGCAGCTGAGTTAGTAGGACCTAATTCCATATTTTGTCTACTGGGTTTTTGTCTCACAATGTAGAGTCACGACAACAAATGAGGTAACCAAGGAAAAAGAAAACTGGCTATAGTTGTCAGGATTATGAGTTCAATATAATTCTTCAGCTTGTTCATACTGGTCTCCCTTAGTTTCTACTAAGGACTGATGACTCCAAAAGCCATAWGCCATGTGTTATGTTCGTCTTGGGAGATGATAATTTCCTTTATAATGCTGCGCAGTGTCTGAGTTTATAGAGGTAGGATTGTGTAGGCCTTCTATGACTAGAGGGTGTCCTATTGCAAAGAGAAGGCTTGCACAAAGACTGAGGGTAGAATGAGAGTCTTTACGTACAGACATAGGTGGTGATTTTTGAAAGCTCTTAGCATTGGCCTAACTCCCAGCATAGTCAGTGGACGTAATCAGGCTGACACTGATTGGTTTTGAAAATTCTGCGCCAGCATGGTTCAACACGTAGCCCACTGACCACATCTGGTCTGTGGGATGCTTCTGCCTGGCCTGGCCAGCTTTTCTATGGAAACTCCAAGGAGCAAGACACTGCCTCATCCCAAGGAGAAGGAATGGAGGGAGGCAGGCTTCTTGACCATGCTTCTGAGATGGGGGCAACAACAGCATTCTGATACAGACGAGTTGTTGCTGCGCTTCTGTCTGAATGAGTTTGTGGGTGCTTGGACATGTGAAAGGGAACATTTCTATACAGCCCACTGCCTTGTCTCATTGTCTGGGGGTAGGAAGAACACATTCCTCCACCACTACTGCTTTCATTCGTTGGTTGTTTGCGTGCGGAGAAYAGCAAGCAAGGGATGGTAGTGTTCCCCTGCAGCCTATTGCTCCACCTAACCTTCCCCCCAAGTCTGCTTCTCTGTCCAAGTATGAATGTGTGGATGACAGGAGGTACGAAACCACAGTCCTCAGCTGCTCCTGATTACTGTCATCTCAACAGCCTGCTATGGTGAGGTCCTTGAACTGGAATCTGACTCACACAGCCTCTGGGGCTTGACCACCCCATTAATACACTTACTGTTGCTGTAGGTATCAGTGAGAAGAAATGTATGACAATACTATTCCCTTCCTTTCTTTGGCCATCTGCAGGTGACACATACTTCATTTCCCTACAGAACTGCAGGAATTATGAGTTCCTTGTAATTACAAGAATAATTAAAATCAGTGTGAATTCTACATGTATATGAGCGACAGGATCTGCGGGTTTATCTTGCAGGCTTTTTATTCACATGAATACATTCAGCAGGTTCTGGGTCCTATCTTCTTTCAGCAAGGGAGGCACAGTGGGTCCAAGGACAGCACAATCTATTCTCTCCCATCATTGGAGTCAATATCAAGGCTCTTCTGCTAGTGGGAACAGACCCCATTCTGAGCTATTTCGAAGATTAAAAGCTGACAGAAAGAATTACAATATCAGTTTAATTTTAACATGATCTAAGTATGAATTACCAAAACTGAGTGCTCTCACTTAAATAGAAGTTGAAACAATTACTTTATCTTCAGGGAAACTCTTTAAGTAATTGAGATGGATGTAAATCTCAGCTAAAACTTCTGCTTGGGGAAAAGTGCTACTGGATGTGTCCATGGCTTAGTTTCAGCACATGCAGCTGGTTAAGGTTCAGTGGAAAGCTACATTAACTTTCAGTCAAGCTAAAGAGGTACCTCTCTTAATTTTGATGGATGGCAGTTAATTACATTTTTCCTCTTTGGAAGGAGTATACATTTCTTTCTTTTCTTAGCATGTCTGATAATGGCAGGGGATTTTTCTGAGGGTAGTCTTGGAACAAAACTGCAGCTCCAGGCGCTCTGTAAGAAGCCAAATACAGGAGAAGGGTGGAGTGAAGTTGCTATTTGATAATAAAATAGTCTACCAGAAAGTTTCCTTATCTTTCTTCAGTACTCATTTTTCAGAAAGTAACTGTGATGAAAAGGCATGATGTTTTCTTCTCTGTTGTAAATCCTTTTCTGATAAGTCTTTTGGAAGAAATCACAATGCTATCTCCATTCAAATCCTTCCTAAAATGCATTTCTTCCATAAAATGTTTCAGTGCTAATCCACTAGGCGTTGCTATTTACATCTTTAAAAGAAACAAAGTACTTAACCGGGACTGATTGTAGATTATGAATTACTAAGTGCATGTCCCATAGAAAAGCATAGTCCATGGAAAAAATCTATTGCCTCCTGGCAATAGTTCTTTACATTGTGTTTTTATTTCTTATTGTTGATTGTAATCTCCACACGGAAGGGGCATTTGTTTTTATGCACCTTTAAGGCATTATGTATGTCTATAACTTTATGTAAATTAGTGAAAATCAAAAAGGAAACAAGAAACTAATTTTACAATACAAATTAGCCTTGCTTTGAAGAGCAGTCAGATTCCACTGTGTTGTCCCAGGGTAAGTCCAGACTTGGTGCTGAAGTTGCTGGACTGGAATATGGTCATCACTCTTGATACAAAGACACTAAAGGGGAGAGGAAGTCAGTAATGCTGCATAACCCTTTCTAACACGCGTATGCCTATTATACAATGCTTTTTTTAATGAACTGGAGAACAATATGCAAGCTTGCTTTATAGCAATACAGGGTTATTTAATGTTTAAGTAGACTAAGATAATGGAATGGATTTAACAGAACCTGGTCACTAGTCTTGTTTTTAGGATATGTTGGCTTTATGCTGCCTTCAGCTACAGGGTGCTAAGATGACTCAGAAATATATATCTGCTATTTAACAATGTTTAAAGCAGTGGTTCCCAAAGTAGGCACTATGATAACTAGTGAGATCACAACAGTTTCAAATGAGGTCACAAGTCCAACTGAAATTCAATATAATTACATATTTATGCTAGTGTTTGCGGTTGCATTAAATTCTTGCTCTACAAGCACTGTAATTTTTTTGCAGTGAACAATGTGGGGAACTGTTGCATTTTATTATGTGAAAGACTGAGTGGATATTCTATTTCCTGTGAGTCATCAGAGGGAAAAGTCCATTACTACAGGGGTGAAACGTGAACATGACAGCTAAAATTAAAAAAATTCCCACAACTGTAAACATATTAAACTTATTGATAAAAAGGTTACACTGATATAACATATTTCAAGCTCAAAGCTGTCAATGTCATTGCTTTTCAAAATTGTAATTGATGCCCCAAACATTTTGGTGCTATAATAATTATGATAACAAGTTAATTAGAGATCCGTCCCCCACAACTGAAATATACTCACCACTGGGTAAAACATGGCAGTTGTTCATGCATGATACACAATGGTTTAGAAGGGAAAAAAAAATTATATCCACCTGAAATGGCTGGACCCATTTTTTAAAGCAGTGTGTGCATACTGGTGCTGGAATCCGGTTAGGATGCCCTGGCAGTACAGGCAGGGGATGTTGTGGAGGCAGCAAGCTGGGACCAGGGAAGGAAGGCAATACTTCCTGTTACTCATTAGCAAGCTCAGAGGAAGGACAGCATCCTGCCTAGTCATGCTAAATCAGCTAGAGAGTTTCTGTTAACATAGATACACAGCAAATCTTTAGCCCTTCCCTGTTCAGGCAGGAGCATATTCAACTCTGGCCATGAAATAGAAGCCATAATCTGTACATGGGTGTGCAAACAGCCTCACTCTCCTGTACTGTGATTGCTAATCTGCTCAGGGGAGAGGAAAAATTAAGAACCTGAGGACTTGCCTTTGTTTTTAGCCCTTTATGAAGCAAACTTGGTCAGTTTTAACCTCTTTATGCTATGCCTCTACTCAAATATTTATGTCCCAGTAAAATCACCCAGCTAAGAAGCTCTTTCCTTTCAGCTCAACAATTACTGCATTCCATTTGTTAATTTGTGAATTTCAAATATATTTTGTGCGGTTATCACCCTACACTGTAGCAGAGCTTGGGGAATAATGACCTGTATTTATCCACAGACATGCCATATCTCCTAAGCCAAGGTAATTCAATTCTGACCTGGAAAGGGACATCAGAATTCAGTCTCTCCTCCCCTAGTAGACCTTAGCTTCTTGTCTAGAATTTGTCAGTTCCACGGGCAGTTTTTGTAATATTAATGTTTTCCAGAACAAACCACTCTTAACCACATAGTCTTTTTAACTTTTTATTAGTGGATGCTGTTGTCTTACAGCATTTAGATAAATTGAACAAATGACAGTTTAAATGACAGATTTAAAGCTGTCATCCTCATGGGGCTACTCCACACACACGTTACTAGCAGCAACATTAAATTGCAAAAACATTTGTAAAATCTTTGTTCAATAATCTTTCTTTTCATATCAAATTGGAATTTCTGTATGCTTAGACTGACATAATAAGTCATACAGACCAGAATAAAATATAGCAGTTAGAAAAATTCAAGGAATGAAAAGACAAAATGGCATCCACTACCCATGCCAAAGATACAGAGGTCAGAACCGCATCTCTTTCTATACTGTTTCATCCTCATTACAAATGTACTCACTAGTCTATGTGACCTACCTTAAGATCTGTGTACACATAAATTCTTCAACCTAAAAACAATTGATTAAAAAGGAAAAACATACAAAAGAGGTTTCTGAGGTTAGGCTGATCCTCAGGCTGTATTTCATTACTGTTATTGTTACCATTTATCAAAGACTTTCAAGCCAGTTTTGATTTTTCTCCTCCAACTGTTAAATTCTTAACTCTTATGTTCTTCGCTAAAATTTTCCCTCTTTAAATTTTCTTAGTCTATATTATTTCTGGTTAGAGTTGAATCAGCAAGCAGACCATTTCCTGTCCTTGGAGGGATGAATCTACACTGGATATTAGCACCCTGTGTTAGCACTAACAGGATGCAGAACAGGACACTATGCATTTTATTAACAGCAACTAAAACATGAGCAACAAAGTTTTGGCAGAACCAGAACTAAATGTTTTACATGGAACAGAATAAGAACTAGAGCTAATATACTTTTATACAACTAAAATAAGGCTGCTAGCAAACTGGTAGATTTGGAAATCATCAGTGGTTTATGCGAAAAGACTTAAGCTCAAAAACTATGATTTGAATAAAAGCTCTAGGTGCCTAACTAACTGGAGCAGTGTCTCTGGCATGCTGAAAAGGATTGCAGTTCAGAGCACAAATGAGTTATGCCCTGGAACAACAAACCATTGACACTTTACTGAAAAATTAATGATTAAAAGTTTGGAATCTAATGAAAGTGGATCTAGAATTAATATTGGACAATAAAAATAAAAATTGACTAAAATTTTCCAGCTAGAATGCAAATCATGCTTCCTCTAGGAGTTAGCCTTACCCATGGACCAAAATACAAATGGAAAATAGTTTTGTGGCATGGAACTAAAATAAGACTGGGAATAGCCACAAGTATGGTACCACCTCATGTATCTTGGCTCTGTAAGTTGATCAGCACTTCCAAGATCTGAACCAGCATGTTTTCACACCGCATCTAGCAGCATTTCAGGAGTCTCCTGGTGGTCCAAAACTCTTGCTATCCAAACCTAAGAAAGAGTGAGCTTAGTTGTTGGAAATTTGCTAGATGAAGTAGGAGTGTGTGTACCAAAAAGATGACAGGCATCTTACCAGTCAGCTTTACAGGCTGCTGTTCCTATTTACTATGGCTTTCTACTGAGTGAAGTCTCTAATGGAGCTAGGTGGTCATGGTCCTCCATTGGCTGGCTGGAAAAACATTAAAAGCTGTATTTCTTGCATAGCTAACAGAGACATAAATTTAGCTTGAGGGATATGGAAACCATCTTTTGGAGAAATAAATCCCACAGCCTTTTTCCTTGTTGATTTGTGACCTTGAAATCTATAAAACCATGCAGTATGTTCCTTTATGACAGTTGCAGATTTATTACAACTAACTTCATAAGGGCAGCAGCCCTTTCAGTGTAATTTTTTTAAAGGGAAGAAGGTGTATGATGGAAAGGTTTCATTTACATGAGGGAGATGAAAGTTGCTAGTGAAATTGATGCTGTAGGAGCAGCAACCAAGGACAAAAACATGGCAATCACACCTGCATGTTTTTACACTTGCAGCTTTGGGAACTGACAGAAAAAATGTTTTTGATTTATACCTATTTCTGACTAGCAAAACCTGATAATTATCAGGCAGTTCACCTGTGTCATGTGACAACTATGTCAAAAGCCAACAGTTAAACTATGAGGTAGAGTGAACTTGTGTGTGGAGAAGCCCTATAAGAATGATGACAGCTTTAAATCAAGGTGGAAAGTTCTGGGGATGAAAGAGTATGTGGGAACACAGGCACTGAATAAATCTAATTTTCATTTAACTAGAATAAACTCATGTATCTGAGGTCACTTCAGGACTGCCGGACTCATATTAGAATGATTCCTATCTTTTAATGTAGGCAATCAATTTGTCTAGTACAGGTAAGAGTCCCAGRTGAACCTCTTTACTTCTATTTCCAAAATAGTCTCCCACCACAGGTTTTGAATTTTTTAAATTTCCTTCTCACTGCAGTCTTTACCTGCTTTTATTTTTTCATGTCAAGCAATGTCAAATGTTTGTTTGAAAAGAGCTAAGAAACAAGATTTCCATGAAGATACATAGAATCTTAATGACAGAAAAGCCAGAAATGGCATAGTGTAATAAAAGTGTTTGTAAGCTTTCTTTGGGCAAAGAATTCTATAAAAAATTGCAAAGATCAGCTAATTTTTAACCAACTATTAGAGATGAACCCTGAAGTTTAAGCAAATTTGAATTCTGCAGGCAGTCCCTATACCTTAGTACTGCAGTTCCTTCCACCATGATCCAGGTTGTATTTGGAAATGGCAGCTTACACCTGTCTTTGTTAATATCACCCAACAAAGGAAGAAAATATAAATTAGCTAAATGGAAAATGAATTGAATTTGACCATGTTTTTGTGAATTGAAAGCTCCCCAAATTACCCCCAGAAAACTCTTGGAGAGGTTTAAGAAAAGCTACAACAAAACTGTTGCTGAGCCTCCAGTGCAGAGGAGTTGAAGGAGCCCAGCTGATCCAAACAAAGGGTTCTTTACATGCTAATCAAAAGAGAGATTCAGCAGGTGGCCACATTGCTTAGGCTCTGTGAAAAGAAACTGAAAAGGCAGAACTACATCAAGCTGAATCTAGCATGGACGTGACATGACTATTGCATTTTGCGTTTGACATAATGGCCAAATCCATAGCATTTTTGCTTTCCAAGGAGCATGAAGGGCTGCCCTTTCTTCGAAGGAAGTGGCAGCTGCCACAAGACTATAATAATATCTCAGGCTTGCTCTATATAAAGACCTTTTCTAAATTTACAAGGAAATAACCTGTTGGGTTAAAACATTTCTCAAGAAAAGATAAATCTTTAAAAACTTTGAATCTCCCATTTACTTTGCCCATTCGCAGCTATACACCTGCCTCTTAGCTGTCCTAAGTGTCTCACATCCTAAATTAATTATAACTGTTAAATGGAACAGCTAAGAGCACAAACATTATCATTTACCTCTCCATTAAGACATAAGCAACCTTTGGCAAAAGGAGTGGGCAGATTTTGGGGCAAATAGCATCTTAAGCCATTACAGTTAGATTCTCAGATTCCTTCTCGGAATGTAATCTATGCAAGCCAACAAGTTCAGTGGAAAGTTGATAGGAAATAACTTAAGAGCAGGGTATATTGTAAATCCTGCCCTGCTCCACAAATTGAAAAAGGGAAGGCAGGAGGGCGTAGCAGTCTTTTCTTTCAGATTACAGGAAGTGCACCCCTTTTATCCAATGTCTTAGGGGACACAGCATYTCTCCAGCATACAGAAAGCTCAATTTCCTCCTCCTCTGAAGTGATTTGAGCCCGCACGTAGAAGGAAAGTCCCCTAAATAGCAAGCCAAAGACTATCCTATGCTAGGCAAAGGGTGTGTTTAGTCCATCTTGTTGAAGCTGTTCCACTTAGCATGGAATAATATTCACTGAGCCAGAGAGAGTACGAGCAAGAACCATCATGATTCTCCTCTCTAACGGTTAGAGCACTCTCACTGAACAGTCCCTGCTCTCATAAAGATGTTGTTATTTATACTGACTACACTGGGCGGCTCTGTGCCTTCAGAGTTCTAGCTTCCATGGGCAGGCTTATATTATCTGCTTGGCATTGTCCATCTGTTTTCATGAACTAGGTACACTTATGGGACAGTGCAAACTACCAATGCTAGTTTTAAATTTCATCAATTATCTTACAGTAACCCACATAAGCGTTTAGGCCTCAGGCTTGCAGACCAAAGTCTTCCAGTGATCTGCAGAAAAGAAAAAACATAATTTTTCTTATACTGTGTATAAACAGATACCGCTCATTATCTGCAGAAACTAGTTCTTGAAGGGAGTTTGCTTCCTTTTTCTATTCAACTCTATTTTTATTTTCAGATTCCTGAACAGTGACAGTCACAGTGCTTTGTTATGAAGCTGATTTCCACACCCATAAAAAACTCTCGAGACCAGCAATTAATTTGTTATGTGCCAGCAAACACCTCATTATTCACTTGTCCCAGGCTTGGATTTCTCAACTGGCACCTGAAGTTTCCAGAATGGGCTCCCTAATCAGTTTTCATCCCTCCTCGTTTCAATAACATAAGTTTTAGTGACCAAGACTAAGAGCAAATAATCAAGTGACACTGAAAACAGCATGAAAAAAAATCACCATAAAATCCAGTGGTCAGAAATAGCAAGGTGTCAGACCTTGCTGCTCAGAATCAGATCACTAGTTTCTGGGCGACTTCTACATTTTCTGTTTTGAAAGATTCCCCATTAACTTTGATGCTCTGTGCACTGGTTCCAAAGAGCTGAAAAATGATATTACAGGCCACCATTGCCATTACCTCACCATTTCTGTAGTGATTTATACCTGTAACAACTATCATTCTGCATTTTGCAGACGTTTTTATACATATGAATTGTCATAGAAGAAAAAAAGTATGGGAAAAGCAGGCTTTTTATGTCTTGCCACCTGGTTGTCCCTTCATTAAAAATGTTAGAGAATCATTGCATAGAAAAGAAATTGAAATCCCTTATAAAGGGATAAGGGTTCTAAGGGGAATAAATGTAGTTACATGTGACAGATCACATCAATTCATTTTCTGCTACTGAAAGTTTGATCAGAAAAAATGAAGCTAAAGGTCTGTTGTTGCCCTTCAAGAAATCCAGCTTGAGAATGAAATTCATGCCTGATTGAAGAGAAGCAATTTAGAAAAGTCAAAGTTTGATTTATTGTTCTCTAAAAGATGTGTAAAGCTCATTACTAAACAAGATCTCAAAGTTACACAAAGGTGATTTGTATGATTAAGGGCAATCATAGTTCTCAAAGCCTCTTAAAAGACAGGCGCAGTGTGGGCTTGTTTCTTATTTACTGTAATTTTTATTTTTTAATTCTGAATAGAGAGAACTTCTTAAATAAATTTCTTCATGATTTGCAGTACACATACACATGGTCAGATTCTGTTCTCCAACAGTGATAACGTCAAATCAACTAAACAAGATTTTAGAAAGCCAAGATATAACACCATCCAATAAACTGTAATTAATCAAAAAATGGTGAAAGTCACCATTCTTTGGTCATTTTGCTCCAGGGCAGAAAGTCTATAATGTAGCGATAGGGTCTTAAAACATGGCCCTGTAGTGGAAGGGAAAAGATAATATCAAGTTAAAGCAAATGTTAACTGCTGTCCAGCAAACCATTTCTTAGGCTGCAAATACCAGATGAATTTGGGATTGCAGTCATTTATATCAAGGAGACTAGTTTGGGTAGCAGGGTGGGTGGATTTGCTTGTGAGTACATAATGCAATGTCCACCATGCTGTAAATCTATGTAGCTCCAATGAAATTTGGAAAATAGCAGCAGCTGAATTTCTGACCCTTAAACATGCCTTTTAGTGGACCTAATCACAAGGCCACAACTTTTAAATTAAAATATAAAGAAATAAACAGATGTGATCAAATGTTCTTTTCTCCTTATGTTGCGCATAATTGTTACTGTGAGTGCTGAATATAACATCCTTTGCTTGCTCATATTATCCACAGTAACAGAAGTCTTAACTCAGAACTTCCTGGCTCTTAGTAATTACTTCAATTTTTAATTTAGTGTGGCTTTCATCTGTTCTATTTTTATGGCTATTCAAAAATAAATCACAACAAAATCACAAAATTTGGGGGTTTAAGAGATGCTTGGCCTGCGCACTTGCCATGTCTGATGTAGTCCATAGTTCTGTTCTTGCCAAGGTACATTATTCTTGCAGACAGAGGACCCCACAAACCAGTACAGTTCCCCCTAAGTTTTTCCAAAGGAATATGAAGCTTAATATAAATGGCATCAGAAGAGTAAGACAGCAATAATGTGTTACTTGCAAAAATTTTTTTTCGGTTTACAAACAAGTAAGTAGTTATTCATGATCTAATTAATAGGTTGAATATGACCAACATATCCAGGTAACAGTAACAATTTACTATGGACATAATTAGCTTCTAGCAGATAGGTTTTTACTAAAAAGTTAATCTCTGATTATTTTGACAGATCCTAAACATGTGCTACAAATAACTGAAAAGATAAAAGATAATACAGAAGCCAGCATGTAATCTAGATGAGATGCAATGTGTACTTATTTTTATAATACCTTTCTTAATCCTCCCATGTACAGCATATTATTCTCTTATCAATTCAAACATGAAAATAAAAGCAGATGCTATCTGTAGATTTATTAGGTTACCAACCCAAGGAACATGTCTTTTCTATGGGAGAAGAAGCTGTGTAAACCAACCCATGAACATTCAGCTCAATAGGGAAGATCTCATATGCAGCAGTATTGCCACATTACTCCACTATGTTCTTAACTAGTTATATAATTGAGAATGAAGTAATGTCATAACAATGTGATACTTACACTAGCATATTCTCAGCCACACAGACTTTTTTATAAACTTCAACGGATTGAACAAATTCCTACAGGTTCCCTACAAGAACCACTTTACGCACTTTTTTAAGGCTTTTATCTCTGGGCTGAAATAAAGCAGCTAATGAATAATGCAGTGTTATATTGTGTAAGTTTAGGGAGTAAAGGATCTTCAGCAAAGTGAAGCTGAAGAGGAATTTTGGTAGACAAAATATGTGGCCATTTATTTTAACATCAAAACCACTTCATACAGCATTTGGATTTCCAGAAGAAATATCCCATTCAAGTTTAAATCAGACCTTCTCTAATTTGACATAGTATAGTGGACAGCATAGTAGTCCAAAGTGATGTCCAAAGTAAAGCCTAACTTTAATCCACCGAGTCATATCAGAGTGTTTCTAGGAAGTATGGCACTGATGTATGGGTGAAATACTACCATCACAATAACTAAATCTAGTACAAAATTCAGGTCCCAAGATCCATCTCATAAACCGTAAGGTGCTTGGGAAAAAAAATTCTACTGCCATGTAAAATGGTACAGGGGCATCAAGTCTCCCAAATGTTTGCAATAGATGTTGAAATTAGACATTGAAAAGAGAAAAGTGCAGTAATAACAATGAAGCTAGTAAACCAAATATGAAGGGCTTTTCCTATATAAGAAGATGTTCTTTGTTTATTTTAGACAGTCATTTTGATTTCATTCTAAGTTAGATCAACTTAATTAGAGGCTGCAGATGGAAGTAGATACTTAAAAAAMCCCCACTATTTATTGACAAATCTTTTTGAAGTATTGATTTCATCTTGCTAGAATGCTGGTTGCTATCACAGCCAGTAACTTGCAGTATTAAATTGATACATTTGTCAATAATCTCATCTGAAAAATCTGATTAAAAAATAAATGACACAAGAGCTGTTCTGTTAACATGAATTTCTTTCAAACACACTCAGATTGCTCTCCAGTAGCAGTCATTCAACCAGGTGGCACTATTCAACTCCTTGAGCTAAATTCTCATGACGTTAACTGTATTATTATTCCAGAAAAAAACTCTGCCTTACATGAACATGTTTCCAGATTAATTCCAGTTTTTATGCAATTGACTTCAGAATAATAATGGTAGTAACATTCAACATTATCTGCAGGACACAAAAGGAAGCTTTCCACCCTACATATATAACTGGTAAAGCCTTAGTTAATGTGTCCTTCAGCCGTGCACTTCAGGAAATGTGGGCCAGCTGGAGAGAGTCCAAGGAAGAAAGAGAGTAACAGGCGATTAGGGAACATGACCTATGAGGGACAACTTAAAAAACAGGTGTTATTTTGAAGGAAGAAAAGAAGTCTGAGGAGTGACAAAATAATGATATTTTAATATTTAACAGGTTGATGCAAAAAGAAACAAAAATCTGATTGCTCTGTCCAGTATGAACTCGGCAATAAGTAATAGGCTTAAACTGCAGTAAGTGACATTTAAGGCAAATATTGTTGAGATTTTCCTTATGGTAAAGTAATCAAATATTTTAAATAAATTGCTATGAAGACACTGCAGTCTTCACTGCATTAAACACATACATGCCAAAAATGATATATATAAAACTGATCTTGCTTGTGGGGCAGGGAATAAGACTACATGACCGCTTATGCTTCTCTCTAGTCCTTTTTTTTGTTTCCCTGTTAATTTTAGGCTATCAGGATATTTGTAATAAAGTGAGCCTTTTTTCTATAAGGGCTCCATGATCAGGCCCTAAATCTTTCATGCTGTTGATAAGCATGTTGATCAGAAGGGTAGTGCTTGTAAAACTGGAATGTGAAATCCCTCACCTCACATGTCAGTAAAAATCTCCCACTTAAAAATTACCTTGTGATCTTTTTTCCTGCCAAGATCCCAGCTGCATCAGAAACTGCATGGTGATTTGCTAGTGGACTTTGTTTCCCGAGTGGTGACTTACTGCTGTCTGTAACAAAAATGAAGTGCATGATGTAGTCAAAAAGCCATAAACTCCTACAAGCAAAAGCCACAATCATATTTCTTTTACTATTGTCTGTTTCTGATATAGTTTAGTTTGCTCCTTTATGTTTTTTCAAATCCTGAAATTCATAAATCATTACAAGATCAGTCGTTCTCTTAAGTATACAAATGATCTGTATACTGCAGTTATTAGACTATCCATGCCCAAAGAGAAAGCGATCTTTGACTGCATTATTTTTATTTTAGAACAAACTCTGTTTGAGCACACACTGTGTACACGTACCTCTTCTGACAAGTTATCTAAGCATAGATTAACACTGGCAGCTGAATTCTGCACAGACAAGAAACACAGTATTCTGAGAACAAAAAGGATATCATAGTATATTAGCTAATACAAAACGTTATTTTCTATTTTCCCCAGTCAGCCTTCTTGTTGTCTTCCTAGTTCTAGACAAGCATTCATTCTGACTGAAGAATGGTTTAATAACTAGGATATCAGTAATACGGTGGCTTTGGATTGAATAAACTAATAAAAACGTATGGGTCAGGTTACCTTCACTGACCCATTGCTTTGTACTGCACGGGTGCTGCAGGACCCTGGCCACGTGTAACTAAGAATCCCTTCAGCAATGCCCAAAACCTCTCTGCTGGTTTAACCCGTTCTCATGTTACTTTCTCAGTCGCAGCGCTGGAGGTGTGGCAGGACCACTGCTGCGCTCACTTCTTCTCTCCACTGACCTCTGATTTCTTTGTGGTCATTGCTGGCAGTGCAGGTAACAACTGTTCCTGTCTCAAACTCTTGTAAACTGAGGCTGGGGCAAAAGGTGTGCAAAACCTGTCCTGCAGCTGTCCCGCTTAGGTGTGCAGATTCCTGCAGAGAAGAGAATCTGTTTCTTATTTCTAACTGTTATTGCCAGAGATTGCAAATGACATCAGTGAATCTGTAAAGACTGACTTCCTAGTTTCCGCTGATTCTCTTGCTCTTGCAATGCACGATCGTCCCTCCAAATTCTTCAGCAGTTTACAGACCTTTCCTTTTACCACTAAGATTGCTATCACTTACCCCCTGCAGGAACAGGTAATTCCCTCTGTCCATCATTTGCAGCCTGTTAGGCCTTATAGTTCCTCAAATATATTTTTCCTTAACTGGACTCCTTACCTTGCTCCTTCCATAGTCACTTGTGCAAAAAGAGGGCAGAGATGGTACAAAATGTTGTCGAGTGAGAGCTGGGTAGGCAGATGGAGAAGTTTACACATACTCTGTACAGATGTAGATGACAAACACTGAGGCCAAGGCAACTGCCAGTCCCAGCCAGCCAGCATGAATTTATCAGAAGGGAGAAGGAGATAACAACGTTAGCCTCTCTCTCCTCAGCCGCAGTGGGTATTGTAGTCAGCCCTGGTCACTGTGACGCTCACGCAGCACCCCTCTTCCTGCAGCATTCAGGGTAGGGCTGGGTCTGCGCTATCACGTACATCATGTCCGTTCTCATATTGTGCCCCTTGCCTGAATCAACAGCTGGGATCTGTGCCCTAATTCCTTATTAAAATATCTTTCATTTTCTCTGCCAGTTATTCCTACAATTAAAACACTGAATAGAGCTATCCATCTAGGTTTTACATCTTTCTCATGACTACAGTTTCTAGAACTCATTTCAGCTAACCCGAGGATCAGCTAACCATTTCTCTTGAAAACATTTCTAAAGTGCCCTGCTATATCCCCAGTGGGCTAGCAACTAAATACATGCATCAAAAATACTGCCCGTCTCAAAGAATTTGGAGTCCAAAACATATTACAACATGACGAAGCAACAGCTGGAGATAAATTTTTTCATCTCTTGTCTGTAAAGCAGTGAGAATAAATTAAATGTAATATAGATGACAATGCAAAGGAAATTTACTCTCCTAAATTATTCTATAGAAATTTTCTTTCTAAAGTACTGAAGCAAAAATATATCTGTAACACCTATGGTAACCATGGCGATTATACCAGGCAACATGCATAATGACTCAAAATGTGGCATCAGACAAATGTTCTTTGTCATGACTGGATTGCTATAAAGAAGTAGATTTCCCTTAAACGATTTGCAGAACCAAGATACATGTGGTTAATTTCTTAACCCTTTTTTGCAAGGGGGGGAAGAGGAAGTGTCAGCATTGTGGTATGGGCAGCAGATTAATACTATGTTCTGTTTAAAAAGATCCATCTTCTCAGGTTCTTGGTAATCTGAACTCATAGATGTGATTTGCTGAAAAGGTTTAACTTTTGTGAATAGTCACATCAGAGCAACTGGTCCCACCATATTGCCTGCACAACATGAAAGATGGCTACGGCGACATGTAATTAAAGATTAAAAAGGAAACAGTCCTAATTAATTTCTACTTGACTTTTTTAGGACTATGGACAAATGCACAAAATGTATCTCAAAAACAATTCATGCATAATCCCACAAATACTAAGATTTGGGCAATTTCTTTTAAGTATTATCTATAAAACAACCTTCTTTCACATTCAGTAATATTTTTCCTCTGTTTATCCCTTTTCTGCATGGCATCAAATTGTCAGTGGCTCTCAGTCTGACAGCTTCTAATGCAGAATGAATATTGATGCAGATCTTAATTTCATGCAGTCTAGAAAACAGGGGGAGGAACTACTTTCCCAATAAACCAACAAACGTGAAAAGCAAAAGTCACTTCTTTCGGATCTAAGAGGTCAACTGAAATCTGGTGTTTTGCAGTTGTTTGAATTAGGGGGAGAAACCAACGATGATGTCATGATGATGTCAATCCTATTTAATTACAAAGAATGTAGAAAATTTGGTTTCCTTCAAGACAGAATCAAAAGGTGTTTCCTTTGCATGCAGCTCTCAAGCTCTCTGCTCTTCTCAGAGCCACATTCCTGTCTTTTTTTTCCCCAGTGCTTGTTATTTCTCCTCCCAACCTTGAAATCACAGATTATAGCACATCTCTTTGGAGCACATCCTTGGTTCCTCCTCCACCTTCTTACTTTGTCAACAGACTATTGTTTCACCTACAACTTCTGTAAAGCTGGACTGCTGTTTCTAGAGGAGGAAGAATTTTACCCAGTATATTCACTTGTAGCTTCAGGGTGTGGAATTAAAATCGGTCAAACTTTCTAAACATTTAAATCTAGGAAAATTAATTGAATTTAAGCCCCCCCCCCGCGCAGTCACGCAGGAGACTCCCGGCCGAGCCGCCCCGCGCCGCGCGGCCACCTCAGCACCAACCGCCGCTCCCGCCCCTCCCCCGCCGCGACGCCCCATTGGCCCCGGAGCGCCACGTGACAGGGCAGGGCGGGAGGAGGGGGCGGTGCCGGGGGAGCGGGCGCGCGCTCTCGCGGGG
>NW_020450838.1:2886617-2930455 GCF_003343035.1 Apteryx rowi | reverse complement strand
GGGGCGAGGCTCTGCCGGCGGCGCCCCCCGAGTGGCCCCCGCTGCGCCCCGCGGCGTGGGGGCCGGGGGAGCCGTGGGGCGGTGCGTGGCGGCTGCGGGGCTCGGGGAGGAGAGGCGAGGCCGGCCTTGAGCGCCCGCTTTCCCCTGGCTGCCCGGCGGTGAGTGATACCGCCTCCTCTCTGCGGGACAAGTGCGGGACGGGAGATGCCATCGGCCTCCGCTGGACTGGAAGTTTCTGAGGGATCTCGTCCTATCTGGCCTGGTTGCTGCAGACTGGTGGGGCTGTTCGTTCTCCCCGCAGCCTCACCTGTGCGCATCTCAGAGGAGGAGAAAGGTGGTGCCTCAGTGGGGCCTTACCTGGAGAAGGGCTGGGGAGGAGAGGTTTGGTGAGGAAGCAGTCCCGTCATGCTTCCTGCRTGGCTTGTGGAGGCCTAGCTGGGTCTTCTGGAGTCCTGGTGAATCAGTTATGATCCTACAGTATGAGATTTAATCAAGCCTGACTACTACTGGATGTTTTACTGGTGGAAACAGAGCAAGGAGACTGTACCCCTACGAGGACCAGCCTTGCCTTTTCACTGCTCAAAGCAATATGGGTAGCTCTTAGTTTGCTAAGCTATCCAGATGCTACTTTCCTGGCTCTGAGACTCTTGTCCCTCTTGTGAGGGGGAGGGAAGTGCCTGTCTATACAAGAGCATCCTTGGAGGCATGCCTTTCAGGAAGTATGTTGTCTTTTTAGGTATCTTAAGTATTTATTTATTTCTCTCTCTTCCTGCCCCCAGTCTCCCAGTACTAAAGCTCTCAAAACTGAGAGAAGGGACTCACAGGTGTGGATGAAACTTGTAGTTGTTCTTGCAAGTGGACTTCCTTGATGGCTGAAAGTAACTTTATAAAAAGAGGAGAAAAAAAAAAATAAAGCAACAACACAGTCTTACTTGGCAATAGACTCTTTACAGCTTATTTGCTTGTAGCAGAGTTGCCAAAACAGCATTATTTACTGTTTTAATCACTTCTGGGTCCTGAACTCTGAACTTTAGATTTCATTTATGATCAGATCATATAAACTTYCTATGGTAAAGATTTTTGCATTCACTTCCTGTATTAAACTGTTAATAGGAGCTGTCTGAAAGCTTTTCTGTTCCTTAAATAGTAGTTTACTGTACTAGATCTTAGTAAATTTTTTGTTGTACACCTCTTGAAGAGAGAACTTGATTGTTTTGTATGAGAAGCATGCATGGAGAGAAGTGAAGCTGACCTACTTTCAGTAGTGTTATGTACATGCTGCAGAGGAATGTCTAGTTTGAAGATTTAACTGGAACACTTTACAAAAACTCCCACTGAAAGCTTAATTTGACTGGACAATACCCTTTTCKGGTTACCCTTCAAAATTCTCAAACCTATCTCTAATTGTCAGTGCAGTGGTGCTGAATATCTGGATGAAAGAGTAGTTGAGGCATTTTGATCAAATCAAGGCAGTAATGATGGGACACTGCCTAGATAACTCTTATTTTATTCAGGATAATGTAGASATTATAGAATCTAATGCCTCTTTCAGGCTCTAAGTTCTCTTCAGGTGAAGCCTTACTAATTAAGCCCCAAATGCACCTGTTATTGTACCAAATGCTGCATAAAACAGCCTGCTTCTCTGGGCAGYGTTGGGATTGAGGCTTCACAGGCAGCAGAGCTGACCTGCAAACAGAGCATAAGTGGCCAAGTGATGTAGCAGAACAAGCCCTAACATCATGTTTAAGTATCTGCACAGTAATCTTAGTCTGATTTTATCCTGTTCCTTTGTAAAGTCTATCCACTTTCTGCTCAGTGGATGCTTCTGCTGTAATAAGGAATTATCAAGTTAAGTTTAAACTAGATTCAAACTCCACTTGACTGACTACTGATTAAGTGATTTGCTTCCTGTTAAATAATGAATTCATCTTAATTAATGGCTCCTCATAGTAGAGGTACTGAAGGAGCCTGTTTCTCATGACAGCTGTGCAGCTAGTAAGCACTCATGGGGATGCAAGTGCCTAGTGGTATTAAGACAAGTAAATGGTTTGAAGGCAGTAGGCTTCTTGTGCCTGGAGCAAAGAGCTCGAAACAACAGAGGATGGGAGCAGTGTCCTTTCGGGGCCTGAGTGAAAGGCAGTGGTTGGGCTGGAGACAGAAGCAGGTGAATGTGGGTCTGATGTGTTTGCTGCTTCCTGCACTTTGCTGCGTGCATGCCTGCAAGTAACTTTTGCATGGCTGATTTATGAAAGGTGCAGATCCCTTTTGTCAGCTAGGTTAGATAGGAGCTGCATTCTCCAACCCTTTCTACCTTGACTTGAAAGTACTGTCCTGCAGGTAGAAGAACTTCAGTTCTTAGGTTTTCTTGTTTTTCCCCTGTCTCTAGAAGCTATTCTTTAGCACCATCAAGTAGCGATGATATGGTTCTCTGGCTTGTTCCCAGCTGTCGGATGGAGCAAGGATGTTAGCAGTCTTGACTGTTTACACTCTTCTGGTGGTTTTGTGATACAGTTGATACCCAGCTCTTCATAAGAGGTTACAGAGCAGATGTTAAAAACTGTTAATGGTTGCCAAGGAGCAGTCACTTTTTATGTGGTTCCTTTTGGCCCACTAAACAGGACTAAATAACTTTCTTCAGTGCCTACCCCAGAAATATCAAGCTGTCTTGTCATTTAAGCAGGTTAAGTTTATATTCCTCTTGCTTTGTCTCTTCATGTTCTTCCAAATACTGCTTTAATAATATCTGTTTTGTCTCTTGTGCTTGAAATATGGAAATGAGCGTCTTCCAAGACCTGTCAAAACAAGAGTCATGAAGTCATGTAATCTGAGAATGTTATTTAGTCTGCTGTGTAAGTAGCTACTTGAGTCTTTTCATGGTGGCRGGGTGCTTGCTTAGAGCAGTCACTGTCAACTGTTTTACATGGACCTTTAGCCCATAGCCTTTCTGAGGGTTGCAGAAGTGGTTAAGAAGGGTCCGAATGGTTGTCGGTTATTGGAATATGAAACTTAATGGAAATGCAGATCCTCTTAGCAAGCTTTGCTAGCTTGCAAGTCAAAGGCTGGAACATCAGTCCTGGGATTACGAACACTTTTTAAAGCCTCAAGTCCGTCAACTGTCACTTTATGAATTGGTGTGTTGCTGTCAGTTGACATGATTTGTGTAAAGTATTTCAGGCCACTAAAAGTGTAATTWAACTGGAGTTTTTAATACATTCCTCTTAAATTTGGACTGTGGCAAAACTAATCTGAAGTTGAAGTGCAGGTTGGAAAACTAAAACATGCTGAATTACCTAGATGTTCTCACTTTTGTTTCTAGATCTTTCTTCATGGATCTTTACTTTGAGTAGAAAACAGATCATTTTTCAGAAGTCTATTGGAGGACCAGATATCGCCCGAACTGTGGGCAGGGCTTCTGCTCATGTAGTTGGCCAGGTTAAAGAATGTTTTAGATTTAAATGTAATATTGATGACAAAGGCTTTGCAAGCTAGCAGCTTAAATCACGAAGAATTTTATCCTTACCTCAGTGATAGAATTATTAGAGGGTTACACTCAAAACATGATGAAGCACTTCAGGTAGCTCCTATCCTGAACTTCGGAAAGAAACATCTGATCTCTGGACTGCATGTCGCAGAACACTTGCGAAGTATATGGCTTTTTGTAAGCAGTTGTTTAAGATGAGTGCTACATTGCTCAGTAGGGCACTGTCTTGGGCAGCACTCCAAGGCAGGTGGTGTGTTCAGATCGAGTTCCATTCCAGTTGCCTCAGCTCTCCAGAAGAGATGCTGTTTTGGTAACTGGGGAAGCTGCTCCCAGATTAGAAGAAAATAACTCTAAAGTATGAAGTAATCTTTGATACAGCCTTTCTGCTAAACATCTGCTGCAGTAGGAAGCTCCTCCTCCTCCCCCCCCCCATGATGCTACTCTTTTGCTTTTTTTGGGGGGGGGGAGGGTGCTTATTGTAAGATCCCATTCTCAGTAGGTAAGGAATTCTCGTTAGTGTTGACACCAAGAAGTCTGGCTGACTTTTGTAGCAGCCTTCCAATTGCATCTACTATATCATAAAAGCCAAAAAACTTAAGTAAATGTATTTTCAAAGACCTGAATATGTGCTTGAAACCGTGGGGTATTTTTCATTCTGTCTATTCCAATCTGCTACATTCATTTTGGTAGTTCAACACAATTTAGATAGTAAATCTTTGTTAGGCTTGCAGTTTTGTTTTATATAAGTATGTTACCTAATCATAAGTCAAACCATAATCAAACAAGACTTTATGGACTGAGTGAGTTACGAAGCTGGAATGGAAAGCTACTTTAATTCAGACAAGTGATATTAGACCTAAGTAAGGCTGACTAGCACTAATAGTGTGCATATTTTTCTCTCTTCATTTAGTGTGTACAACACRGAGCAACACAAAGCAGTGATTTAGTCCAACTCTTCTCCTTCGATGTTCATAACTGCCTTGTAATAGTGGCTTTCCCCGTCTTGTGAACATGCCTGCTATTATGCTTTTGTAAATGCTGGTCAGGATTCCTAGCTGACTAACTAGTTCAGTGGTAGTCTTGAAGGATAAATTTCTAGGTCTGCTGCACTTCTTGTGCTAGTGGTCAGAATACGTGTTGTACTTCCAAAAGCTCCCTGCAAATAAGATGTGTAGAAACTCTGCTGGTGCATAGACTTGGAATCATAGAATTGCTGAGGTTGGAAGATGCTTCTGCAGATCATCTCGTCCAAACCCCCTCAATTCAGGGACAATTAGAGCAGGTTGCTCAGGACCTTGTCCAGGTGGGTTTTGAATATCTCCAAGGATGGAAACTCCACATCCTCTCTGGGTAACCTGTTCCAGTGTTCAATCACCCTTGCAGGAAAAAAATTCTTATGTTTAAATTGAATTGCCTGGTTTTTAATTTGTGCCCATTGCCTCTTGTCCTGTCACTGGAYGTGCCTGAGAAGAGTCTGGCTCTGTCTTCACAACCTCCAGTATCTATAGTCATTAATAAGATTCCTCTGAGCCTTCTCTTCTCCAAGCTGAACAATTCCAGCTCTCTTGGTCTCTCATCATATGTCAGATACTCCAGTCCCTTAACCATCTTTGTGGCCCTTTGTTGAACTTTCTCCAGTATGTCCACATCTCTTGTCCAGTTCTGGGCTCCCCAGTACACAGCACTCCAGATGTGGTCTTGCCAGTACTAAGCAGAAGAGAAGGATCACCSCCTCTCAACTTGCTGGCAATGCTCCTCCTAATGCAGCCCAGGAGGCTTTTGGCTTCCTTTGTCTCAAGGGCGCATTACTGGCTCATGGTCAACTTGTCAGGACCCCCAGGTCCTTTTCYGCAAACGCTGCTTTTCAGCTGATCAGTCCCCAGTGTGTATTGCTGGGTGGGTTATTCCTCCCCAGATGCGTGACTCGGCGCTGCCCTCTGCTGAACATCATGAGGTTTCTGTTGGCTAACTTCCCCAGTTTGTCACGGTGTCTCTTGTCAGATCACATCAGTGTGCCTGATTGAGGGAGTCTGATACAGCTTAATGACTCATGCATCTGTGAACCGTTGAATTAGATGCTTAAAATAGTCTAAGTCCTTTTAGAGACTACAGGGGGACAATTCCCCAGTGCCCCTGGGGAGGTGTGATTCTGTGGTTAAGGCTAAACTCGTGGAGGAGGGGCTGAATACTCCATCAAACACAAGCAGATCTGTAAGAGTGGCTTACATCACCACAAGTGGAGATGTGAACATGGCACACTAATTTCAGTTTGGGAGCAAAGGATGCTTGACAGGCAATTGCATGGTTAAAGACAACTTCTGTTGGTAGTATCTAAACCAAACTAAATGGAGCTGGGACTTCCAGTCTACCTCAGGAGTTCAGTGAACCGGGAAATTTAAAGACAAAGTTAGCATGGTCTAGCCAGATTGATCCTGTGGGGGAAACAGTGGTAGCAGCTTGTTGCCTTTTTGTCAACAGTGTCTTCTGCCTTATTGCAAGACTAACTGGCTAGCTCTGACAGCTAGGTGAGAAAAACAAAATGAGGGGAAGAAATTTGACACTTCATGAGAGCTGAAGAACTAAATACTGAAATTGCATAGTATGCTCATGGCTGAATATTTAATCACTAGAGTAAATTCACTGAATTTTTATTATTCACTGAATATTCATTGAATATAACATTCACTGAGTTTTTATTCACTAGAATTTACTAGATTATTAGTGACAACTTCCTTGTGAGTTATAGAGCTGCAGATTATCCACTGAAGTAATAACGAAGCCATGTTGTAAGCTCCTGCTGATGCAGTATTTGAAGATTAGATTTTTTTGTTGTTTTTTGAACTCTATTGTGCTGTTTCAGACACTGTAAGCTGAGAATTTGACTTGTTGGAGACATTTATTACATTCCCAGGGATTTGATTAAAATCGGCATGAGATTAATGTCTGAAGCATGACATTATCTCTTAGCAGTGCTCTTGCAGATCTGGTCTGTGCTATGTTTGAAAGATGAGCATGTCCATGCCCAAAGGAGCTTTCAAAGGGAAGCATCATTGAAATAAGTCAATGGGAGTTAGGCTTTTGTACAACTTAAATGAAACTCGGGCGGTTTTTAAACAATCTGGCATGAGCCTCATTGGCTCATGTGAGAAATGCTGTCTTAATTCATTTTAAGTGATTAGGCAATTAGGCAGCACTGCAAATAACTTCAATAACAAACTTCTAGCACAGAAATACTGATGAATGGTATTAACTCAATTTTCATGCTTGTATTAGATTTCTATCAGGTTTCCAGTCAAGTTTTCAAATAAGAGGAGTGTAGTTAGATTAACCTGTTTTGTAGTCTGTCTGCAAGTGTTTTCTGGGCATTAATGTTATACCAGGTGTATAAACATTAAAACTGGTTTCTACAGATGGTGTGCACCTCTGCAATGCTGCCATTCTATCAGAATCAATGTCAAAGGCCTTTAGAGATTGAACTTTTTGTTTCATAAGAATCTTACAAAACAGAGCCTCAGTTGTTGCAAAGCTTCTGTGGACTTGCAGGGAAGTATTTTCACCTCGATTAGGTAAGAACTAAAAAGTAAACTCAAAGCACTGGTTATGGAATACTCCCTCTTTTAGAGCTAAGTTATCCTACAAAGGCGTTCTCCAGTGGGGTAACATCTTAATGCTTAAAGAGGACAAGGACAGCCCTGTAAGTTTGTTGCCTTTGCCGTCTAGAAGAATGACTGCTTTTGGTAGTGGTGTTATGGGGACCAAACCACTTGGATACTAATCAAGAGGCCTAATTCTAGATTGTCTCCCTGGCTGCTGTTGTCTCCTCCTCATGTATTCATTGGTGTCACTGGAGCTGATGCTGCATCCAGGACAGAAATTCAAGCTTCCAAATAGTGATAAGCTGCTGAATGCACAGAGCGTCTTGTTAGGTCTCTCTGTGTCTTGGTATGAGTTAAGAATTGTCTTCTGCTTTCTAGCAGCATGAATACAATCAATGTTACAGCTGACTTGTTAACATTGCAGGTGTTATGGTATTCTTCCCTAGAAAGTTGATGTAGGCTGGAGTTCTGGCAGTTTTTCCACCACTGCTTTGTTTCTTTTTTCTGACTGATTAGGATTTATAAAGAATCTTGTATATAACCTATAGGGAATGTTGCTGATAATTGCCAACTTATCTCCTTTCTCTTTGAGGAGGTCTGAGTAGAGATGACTTACTTGTGACTATAGGGGTACAGCGTTCTGTAGACCATTTTTACGCATCATCCTAAAACGAGTTCACTTTTGGATAGTATGGGTCAGTAGATCAAATGGAGCAGCAGTGCAGACAACCATTTGCTTCTCTTCCTACAGGTATTTCTACTGCTTTGTATGTATTCGGCATACATGAACCAGCTAGTACAAAAGCATGTGAATTAATGACATTTGCTTAGAACCTCTTACACAGATGACTAGCAAATAGCAGTTTTACAAATGCATTAATGCACAATGAAGTTGCTGCCTTTCTGCTTAATGGACTCAGTTTTGAGATTTGTTGTGTTCTCTTCTAGCAAGAATCAGCTCAGTCTGGTAGCATAGTTGAAGCTGGTAAAGAATTGAAAAGGCTTTTGTTCTGTTCTCTTAGTCTCTTTAATTGATGCTGCCTTCTATGATTTCTCCCTTTGTTGGCTGAATGGTCTTCATATTTATAAAGACTTTAAAAACCCACCAGGCACTACTTTATTGAACTGGGAAGTGGAGATGCCTACCTAAACACTTTGTGCCTCTGGCAAAAATAAAATTTGCATTTCATTAGTTATTCTATATAGCTCTAGGTACCTCAAGATCAAAGTGAAGTAACAAAAACAAAGCTTATATTCTAATGTCTGTAATCAAGTTCTGCTTAAGATACTTTACAAGGCTTTGTGGACATGTGACTACAGTATTGCAAAATGGTACTGTATTGTGACTGCATGCAATGATACAACTGTTATCTGGCTCTTAATACCCTTATATCACGGCGAAATGGCTTTGCAACCTTAGTTAGTCAGGTGTAGACATAAAATTTTTGTGATACTACAGTGCCTTAGAAGTACTACATAAGAGGAGTCCTTTCTCTTTGCTTAGCTACTGATCCGAAACAAGTAATTCAGATATTTTTCCTCACTTTAAGGAAAATATTTCAGTGTAAAACCTAGACAAGTGTGATATTAAAATCTGTGTCAATACTTGAGTTCAATACAAGATCTGACTTCAGTTTGAAGGGTTATTTTAAACTGCTGCTCATCTGATGCTTGGACTGACCATGGGCTGAGCCCTTCCAATGACTAAATCTGTGAAGGCTTGTTTGTTCAAATATGCAACTTTAGTGCAGACTAATACTTGGATAGGATTTAATTCCAATTATCTGCTGATGTGAAGGCAATTCTAACCAAGGTTATTATCTTGAGGTTGCTAACAAATAAGATGTCTATTTACCTTTTAGTYGTCTATTGAATGATGCGAGAGGGCATATTTCAAATTGTATCTATTAAGTAAATGCTTGCTGCTGTCAGACTTGCCTTCTRAATGCTAATGATGCATCTTTCTGAGAACTCATAAGCCAAGTTGGGCTGTRCTTAACAGAGGATGGTAGAGGGCAACGTAGTGACTAGAGAGAAGGTATGTCAATTAAAATAGAACACTTGTGACCCAGACTTGAGGACAGCCTTAAAGCGAGGTTGTCCAAGTCTATAACCTGTTCCAAAGAATAAAGCACTAGCATGTCATGTGTCACTAGTGTAATGATCATTTAGATTAGCAATGTATTTCAGTCTCATGTTCTTCAAGATCTTATTCTACATAGCTGCTCTGGGTACATGTGTGTTAGATCCTGGAAGTCCTTGTATAAGAAGTCTGTTGTTCTAAAGATCACTTGCTGTGTTCTTATTAAACTACTTAAAAATGGCTGTGGAGAAGCGACRACAGCTTTGTTGCGTGCAAATGTGTGGTGTAGTGAAAAGTTAGAGAAAGAAGATGTAGGATCACTATTAGGRTGACATCTAATGGCTAGATAGCTGATCCTATTGATAGGATTAGAGAGAATATTTTAGTGTGAATTCTGGGCCCAGCATGGCATGCGTGCTTCCTTATGGATGCGTGTAGGGAAGATTCCTGACTGCAAGTAAGTTCAAATATTTCATGCGGTTTGTGAGGAACAGAGTGATGCAGTTTTATAATTGAGTGAGATGCTTTTATGCAGTCTATCTTATGCTCAAGAAAAGCAAGTCTTGGGGACTGTCCTGCATACAAGCTCAGCATGAGCTGTGCTAGTACTGGCAGCACTTAGTCATCTGCCTCTGGAAGCTAGCGCTCAAATCATATTAAGCTGAAGTACAGCTCCTGAATTACTACTCTTCCTCAGCCTGTACTTACCCTTTTGCTTTCCCAGTAGGTGGGAAATAATCATAGTCTGGTTTCAGGTTCTGTTTTTATCTTCAACTATTACGTTGTAAACCTATTTCTCGTGTCTCCTTTAACAAGCAGTGTAAGCCCAAGCAGTATGTCTGCTGCTAGAGTAGCTATGACAACCAGCTTATTTAAACTAAATGTACATAGCATTCTGTCTTGTGTGGAATTAGTACATAATTCTAACTCATTGGAACTAGTGTAATGTAAACTTATAACTTTCAAGTGAATCGGGGAAATAAACTACTTACACCTTGGTCTGTTTCTGTAACACTTAAGGGCACTGCTGTTCCCACCTCAACAAGGATCCAGTCTATAGAGTATCTCCTGCATATATACAGAATAAGCAAGTTCCTTGCCCTGGATACTTTTTTACAGCCTCAAGGGAAAAAATAATTCTTAACCTGCCAAATCCATTTCTACAGCCTGCAGCCCGGTGTTCCGATCTGTGCAACTTCAAGACTGCTAATAGCTCTAGTACAGGTAGAGGGCATGTCTAATTGCCATGAGCAAATCTCAGGCTTTGGTTTCACGCTGGTGTTCTGCCTCTGTTCTGCAGCAGGGCATCGGCTCAGTTGTGCCAACCCGCGTGTCTAGGGAGCACAGCTTGGACAGGCTCAGGGAACTTGCCTCTTCCTGCAGCAGTGTTGGTTAACCTCTAGGCTGCTCTAGCCCCACCTTCTTTGGCCTCAGCTGCACAGCCCGATTTCCTTTCCTTCCCTCCCCTCAGCACTGGCACAGAGGCATGGGCCTTGCCAATCTGACTGGCAGACCTGGTCAGCCAAACTGGCTGGCTCTCCTGCAGGAGGACATGGCCTTGAACAGCCAAGGACAGGGACTAAGGGAGAGGGGCCTGTGACAGCAGCACTGGGTGATAATAGGGGCCATGGAACTGCTCTTCCAATCTGCTCTACAAGACTTCTCAAGCAGAATGAGTTCCTTGATCTGGTTAAGTGTGGCCTAGTAAAAAAAAATCTCTTGGCACAGCAGAGAAGACAGAAAAACCTGGCAGTACATGGGGAAAGATGGAGGTATTCCTTAAGCAGGAGTTCCTACCAAGCACTTCATAATCTCTCCATTTAGTCTGAAAACCAGTAACTGGAGACAAGCCAAGATATAAGGTATTAGCAAAGCAAAGGATGATAGACTAGCACTTTTATTTTTAGTATGCATATTCTAAAACTTTTAGTAGCATTAAATGTCACTTTTAATCTCAAATGAACTTATTTTTATATTCAAGCTACCAGTTGGAGCATTTACAGTCCATTGAAAGCTAATGGAATTTCAGTACTTGAATATTTTCTGGATAACCTCAAAATAGCTGAGGAGCTCTTACAGTTCATAGCTCAGTGAGATTGTTAATTAGTTGTGTGATCTAGGGAATTTCTGACTGCATTCTTGCAGGCGTATCACAGAACCAAACACCCCAAAGCCTCTAATTCGTATTCTGGTAAGTGAGGATCACTAAACTATTGTTGTAAAAACAAACAAACAAAAAACTGCCCTCTCTGTGCTTGCATTTGATGACATCATATTTAAGTCTTTAATAGGTTGAATGCCCAGATTTTTTTCTTTTTAAAAATAGGTATCAGAAGGGTTTAACAAAGCTCTTCTGTCAAGCTATTGGGCTAAGGGCTTCTAGAGTCCTGTATTAAAATCCAAAGAATGGCTGCTTTCAGTGGCAGGGTAGCAATGAAAAGAGATGCCTAAAGATATCAGCTGCACAGCAAGAGAACAAGGGCTGATCTCAGCAATTTTGAGCTGGTTTAGAGCTTTATTTCAGTTTTTTGAATCTCAAACTTGGCAAAACTGGAAGCGATTCCAATTAGAGCCTTGGGAAGTGTCTAGAGCATTTTCTTACTATATTAATGGAATATTTGCTGGAAAATAGCACACTTAGTGAAGTGTTTTTTCTTCTCTCTGTGGATTTGGGAGGACTGTAGCAAAATGGGTTATTTCCTGATAAAGTGACAAGCACTGCTTCTCGCTCTCTTTTTTTCTTAAATGRCTATACAACTGAGAGCCCTAATTGAGATGAAATAAAAAGGGATACAAAGGTATAATCCAGTTCAAAGTATGGATAGTCATTCAATAGTAGGCTCCCTGAATCTTGCCATTGGCTAAACTAAACTTATGCATAAGCTGAATGTTCTGGAAGCCATTTAACTGTTTGGGCCGAGGAGGAGAAGGTGGCAAAACTGGCAAATTGATGCTTAAATTTGGAGTTATGAAGCTGTTTGTAAAATAATGCCTTGAAGTGCTTGGTTTCTAGGGACCAGCCAAGAATAAAACAACATTTTCCTGGTTCCGTCACAGTAGGAGACCTTAGTTAACCTGCAGAGGCTGTGGTCTCAACAGGTAAGGAAAGGGAAGGCTGAAATAGTGGTTTAACTTAGGGTTAGATTCGTTATGTTGATGGTGGCATGGTTTGGTTGCAAAACCTATTGGTAGAATTAGTCCTGCTGGCTAAGTACAGRTCTTCAGAAGTTAAAATCAAAACAGCATTTTAGTAACCACTGTGGCTTGAACATAGATCTTGCTGTGCTTCATGTGGCCAACTTCTCTGTTGGTATAGCCTACGTTTCTTGGTCTGAGGAGCATCTCTCACTTGCACCCCAAAATTCCTATGGTAAATATGGCTTTGTGTAACTTACTATCAAAAAGCACAGTTAACCAGTCCAGTGGCTTAAACTCTTTCAGCTAAACTAGATAAAGTGGATAGTTGCTTGTCACATCATCTTTAAGAAGTGACAATGTTGATGCTCTGACTTCAATTGCATCTAGCACTTTGTTTCAGAGCAGTGTGAACAGTAACCAGAGAAAAAAACGGAGAACTTCAAGCATGTTTTGCAGGTCACAACACTTGCCACAGCATTCAGCATGGTGTCATTAAACCTGAGGACAGAATAACAGATTGAATTGAAGATCTAACCATTAGCAAATTCTGCTCTTCCTGTCAGAGGAAGGGAAATCCCGAGTGTGTTTTTTGGTTTTTTTTTTTTTTTTTTTTTCCTCAGCAGGTAAAGAGCGATGTTGGAAAGGATGGATTTTTTTTTTTTTATCACAGAATCGGATGGCTTGTCTGGAGGCTTGCTCAGAGCAGGCTTTTCTCCACTAACTTGTGCAGAAACACAACCTACTATCCTCTGATGAGGAAAGAGGATACTTAGCCTTAAGTATAAACTGAAGGGAACTGAATCGTGCTTTAATGGCAGCTACACTTATCTCAGGTTCCTCTAGACATTACTTCTTTTCCTGTGAAAGAGGTGGTTGGATTTCGCAAAACTTCTCTTCCTGTAAAGAACAGATGAGTTAAACAATGTCAACATCTTGACTGGCTCAAGGATACTTAATCTACAGAGTGGAGATAAACTGTTCCTTGCCTAATCAAAGATGGCTGGGGAGAGAGCTTCCATTTATGTTGTTAGGGAGTTTAACCTCAAGCAACTGTTGCATGCGAGAGCTTTGAACACTGGTATGCAAACAGTTTCTTGGACTGCAGAGGTGAAAATGCAAGTAAACACTAACTTCTCTTGTTGCTTAATTAGTGTTCATCTTAGTGTCCCTTACTGAATAGTGATGTGCTATTAGTCTAGTGTCCTGTAAACACAGGCATTTCTGCTGTGTTTCTGCACTGATACTGCCTATGTCGGTTCTGTGCCATACTGTTCCATGTGGCTTGTTTTGTTCTGTACTATTTAGCTGCTCTGTGTTTCTGCTTCCATTTTACAGCTGGGTTGAGGCTACTTGCCCAGCCCTTTTTGAGGCTAGAAAGGGGGCTATGCTTCTCTGTCTCTCCCCAGCGTGTGAAGCTTCTAGGATTTTGGGATACAACAGTGGGGTTGTGCACTGAGTAGACTACCTTGTTCCACTGGCACCCCTTGGAGAGGGATTATATAGTATTGATACTCTAAAAGATTTGAATAGCACTGGTAGTTACTCTGCAGGAAACTGAATGTGAAGGTTAGTACCTTGACCACTAAGGCATCTTTAGGTGTGATAAAACTGTAAATATTTGTGTGCTGTCAGATGCTGTTGTTTAATAGTAAATTTTGGTTACAAGTTGTTAATACAGTATACAAAAATGAAGGCCAACTCTGCAGTCTTTTGCCAGTATTGAGGTGGGATGGACAAGGGAGGATTTTAATGTTCTCCCTGTTTTAATATTCTCTCTGAGAGTTTAGCTCTATGGAGAGCTTGTACTAATTCAAGTTGGACAGTGTTTTACCCCCAAAGGCAGTTTAATATGGCCAGGTAAACATGGTATCTGTATTGATAGGAGGGAGGAAGTTGCCATATTCTACTTAAGCTGTTAGTAAATCATCCTATATTGCCATTGCATAGTGCTTTTTTTAATGTAAAATCCAGAGTCTGTTCTGCATGTCTCGTACAGTTGATCTGTCTGATGTGGCAATGTCATAGACAATAGCATAAAGTTTGTGTCACAGGAAAAGTGCTAACTTGAAACCCTTGTGTTAGATCACACAGCAATTACAACAGCCTTAGGATGCTTGTTACAAGAACACTCAAGGGTAAAGAACAGTCACACTTGTGTTGAAAAGTCACTAAAGATCATTTGCCTTTCCCAAAATGCAGCTCATCTACTACTGTCAAAGCCAGACCTTTTTCCAGCTAGGACAAAATGAGTTGCTCTTCAGCTTCGTTAGAGCGTATTACTGAATACTGTGATACTACTGGACCACTTCAAGTCCCCAACTGTCTCATTGTGTAGTGGGTCTGTGGCTTCTATGCTTTGGGTGTCTACAATACATGCCCAAATAACCTGAATTCTACTTTATCCTACGTGGAGCATGTGGACCTTAAATATTTGAGGAAAGCTTCTCAGCCCCAAGTTCTGGCATTTGGATGCTGCCTGCTGTGTTCTCTTCCAGTTTTTCTACCCTCCCCTGGCAAGGACTTCTGTTCTTCCCCTTTGCCTCTCTGGTGACCAAGAGTTAAAAGTTAAGCTTGTAACTCTCTTCTGGTTTGGAGCCCCTGAAGTAATGGCTGAATTCACTAGTCAGCCCAGCCCAAATCCTTGTACTGTAGGAGGAGAATCTCTGAAAAGTTGGACTTGCCACATCCTGTTTGTATAACCTTCAGTTCTGTATTTGAGGAGTGTCCCGGACGAGAGAGATCTGCTGTATAAGAAAGTAGAAGGTTACCAGAGGAAAATGCCTGTCCTCTTACCAGTGTTTATCCTGGAATGAGCACTTAAAAAGACGATTAACTTGCATTACTGTACCAAATGTTTGTAGCAAACAGGTGTGAGTAAAGTATTCTGCATGGTGTAATTCAGATGCTTGAAAATACTGTCCCGAGGGCATTTCTTGATTGTTGATGTGTTCGTTCTTGTGCAGTACGCACTAATTATACAAGTTCTGGAGCTGTTCTTTTTCAGAAGATCAAGTCATAACAAGGGGGGAGAACTTCACAGTAAGTGTGGTCAAACACCAGAACAGGCTGCCCAATGGTCATGGAATCTCCATTCTCAAGTCTCAATTGGACATAAATTAGATTGCTTAGGGCCRTCTGCTTGGAGGGAGCTATTTCAGCCAGACAACCTCCAGAGGTTGTTTCCAACCTAAAAAATTCTGTTGTGTGCTTTATGTCAACAGCTCCTTAGCCCCTACATGATTCTGTTTAGGACAGCTAGCTATCCTGAAGGCTTTTAGAAAGTAGTACTTTGACTTCTTCTGGAGGCTTCGTATTTCAGTCGAATAAAACTTGTGCAATATGGTGGTTGCAGTGTCTTTCTGGACTAAACATAGTCCATACTAAGGAGACTCCTGGTAGGCATGTGGTACTTAGTTTCTGTGCTTCTGGAATAATGGGTGCTGCTCTAAAGCCAGGCTGATATTGCCACTTTCCACAGCAAACACTCCCTGAATCATCCGCTGTTTCTGTTAGAGCGCACTGCCAGGATCTGAGTGGCTGGGCCCTTAGTTGTCCTGCTGTGAGGACGCAAGTGCCACCATCCTTGCATCTGCATTGTAGCAATCATGCATCTGGAGCTCACATGTTTGTTTATTCCTCAGTTTGGGGGTTCATGACTGGTGATGCATCTAGGCTGGGGATTTTTTGTGCATCATCAGTTACTTCTGCTTTTGTCCCCAGCCTATTGTTACAGAGCTGCTGTTCTGTGCTTATCAGGGTGTGGCAGCTGAGGCTTATCTAGTAGAGCTGCTGTTTCCAGCTACTCTCCCAAAATGCGGTAATACTTTTAAAATAGGTCTCCAGCACTTAAGTACTTGGTTTGCATGACACACAACAGAAAAAGGCTTGTTTAAATAGTAATTGTTTATGGAAGCTTACTCTGTAGGGCTTTGCAACATCAGGAGAAGAATGGGAACTGAGTGTTTCTTGCAGTTAAACAGGGATTTTTTTGAAAAAACAAGACTTGCATCATCAAAAGGCAGGAATGGCATGAAACAAATGCTAGTGCCATGTCATAAGACTTTCCACTAGAAGCTTCTGCAATTTGTTTCTGCCAGAATTTACTGTGTATCTCTGCTCCTCTCCTGTGTAGAGAGGAGATCAAAAGTCATCTTTCTACTTACAAGCAGATCTAAGATATAGCTCTACTTTTAGGTTGAAACTAAGCTTCATCAACACTAAATACTTTAGAAAAGTGTAAAGTCCTATAGCAAGAACTATAGAAAAAATTTTCTGTTGGAGCTAAAAGGAGTCTCTTTCCATGGGAAAACTTCTGTAGGTAGCAATCACAGAAGATGAATTTACAAATAAGAGCAGCTTGTTCAGCTAGTAGCTCCTTACTATACTCTCTCTCCTTATATTCTCTCCTTAGAAGCCTTTGGTGTCTGTATTAGTGGTACTGTTGTCAGAAATGGCAGGTATTTGTTCTAATACCTGGTTCCTACCTGTGTTTTAGACATCAGTGACATGGTTTGCTTCCTAATATATTGGAATGGCCCACTCCTCAGGGTTTTCATCTGGTCTTTTGCCAATAGTGAAATAGTTTGCCTTGTATTACAGTGATGTCATCACTAATGCCATGGGCAGTGACGGTTCTTCTTCTGTTTGCAGATCTGATTGGTTGCTTGGCACTTGGCATCTGTGGAGAACAAGACAATGGCTGCCAGCAAGAGCAAGAACCAGAGTTCCTTGGCCCTCCATAAAGTAATTATGGTTGGCAGTGGAGGTGTAGGCAAATCCGCACTCACTCTTCAGTTTATGTATGATGAGGTAAGTAGCCTTGGCTCAGCTACTCTAAAGCACAGTGCTACAGCTTACTAGACCTCCCTGGGGGGGGAGCAGGGGGACTAAATGTAAGTAACCAGAGACCTGATGACCTGATTGGCCAGAGGAGGATGTAGGAATCTGGGAAGGGTGCCCTCTGGGAAGGTCTTTGGCCAAGAATGATGAGATTGCTCATTAGTGAAGGAACACTGAACACTGTCTTCAGAAGACATGCAGAATATGAATGTGCTTGTCTGAGTGTGTATGGAGGCAGTTACCTGTTGGCATTGAACTTTATGTTGCCATTTCTTTTAGGCCAGTTAGGATGGAAGCTAGAGGTAAGCATTCTGGCTCACTGTGAGCCAGATAATGAAGCAGGCATGCTCATAACGTGATTTCTTCATTATTGGTGTGCAGGAGGCTCTATCTGACCATCCAGTTTCAAATACAAATGAATGCATGATCCTCTAGTTCAGAAGCTAGTACTCATTTGCAGGCAGTCCATTCATACTACAGTGACCCAAATACCTCAATGGGCTGCATCTCTGGGAAGGGACAGGGTGGGTGGAGCATGTGATACCTATACTGAGATAATCCAGGGTGTCAGTTGCTTGCTGGAAACTGTCTTTTAACTTGAGTTTGGCATAAGGGATTCTGCAGCAAGGCTAGCTTGAGTGCACGAGCTTTTAGATGCAAGTCTTCTGGCATAAGCTTTAGCAAAGCCTGGGTCATCTTGCTTGGGCTTGTGGCRCAGTCTTTAGATGTCCTGTGAGACAGAGAAAGGAGGTGGAAGGGTGAGGAGGCTCTATTGGGCCTGAGTTGCCAGCACAGAACTACAAGCTGACCTAGCAGTGTCTTTGTGGGTCAGATCAACGTTTAATGCTCTATAACTATGTGCCTGCATAATCATGGAGCATTCTTTCATGCTCAGCAGTTGAATGCTGTCACCTGCACCTGTTTAAACTTCAGATAGTTATACCTTAGATGCATTCAGAAGTGCTTTATTCTTGAAGTGGGAGATGCAGATAATGATACCAGGTTGCCAATAGCTTATACCAGATGTACCTTTATCCCTTAAATTGTGCTGAGGTTGCTGAAGAGTTTCATATAGCAAGACAGTTTCTCTTGACTAGGCAGACTCTTTGATGTATTAAGTGCTTAAGTACTTTCCTTCTTATAGTAAAATTAAGTGATGTAACTTTAGTAGCTGACTGAACTATGGAAAGGCTTTGAGGAATTTAGGTGTCACTGAAGTGAAGAAGAAGGGGTATAGGAAAATAATGAGTGCCATTTGACAGTAACTCTAAAAACTAATCCCTGTCTTATTCTATTCAGTTTGTAGAAGACTATGAACCTACTAAGGCTGACAGCTACAGGAAGAAAGTAGTTCTGGATGGTGAAGAAGTTCAGATAGACATTCTGGACACAGCAGGACAGGAGGATTATGCAGCCATCCGAGACAACTACTTCCGCAGTGGGGAAGGGTTTCTTCTAGTCTTCTCAATAACAGAGCATGAATCCTTTACAGCAACAGCAGAGTTCCGGTAAGTAGTTTCTTTTCAGGCGGGGGAGGTATTTAGTATTGTATCCTATGTGGCTCTGACAGAGCTTTTCTTAAACTACAGCTCTTTCTTCTGTCCATTCCCATTTGGTCAATAAAGGTGCCAGTCCAACAACTCTGTTCTCAAGTAACTGGTAACTAAAGCCACTGTATCTAGCCTCTGGCTGTAGTTGTCCTCATGCCTTCAACTTAGGAGTACCTCATACCAGCAGCAACTTAAGGCAAGTAACAGATTTTTGGACTCCTAGAACATGTGTGTTCCAGCCAGTTCTTCAGTCTTGGTAAACGTGGAATTTAATTATCTTAGAGAAGTACTTCTGGAATTAAGTCTACCTTTTGGCCAGGTTTCAGACACTGTTGCTTACTGCTGGAAGCAGGTGCTCTAAGGAAAGGAAGGATTAGCCTCCACTCTCAGGTATGGCTTGGTGCCAAACAAGGATTGGCAGCCAAGCGGTACTATTGTAGGCAGACGTATTCCTAGAAAGACATGCAGTAGTAGTAAATGCTTCCATTCTGTTCCCAAGATTAGCTGTTCGATGTAAAAATCAGCAGCAGACTGAGCACAGAAAATGCTTGTATAGTGTAAAAGAAAATCGGGGAGTTTTAATCCACTGTTCTGGTCTCAGTAGAGAATTCATGTAGGTAGGTTCTTCAGGGGAGATATTCTGACCTTCATTTGCTAATAGCTATTCTCTCAGTGGAGGGGGTAATCCAAGGATTCCCTAGGACAGCTGTGCAACCTGGAGTGAAACTTGCCAAAACATAAGGGAAGTGTTATGAATTCCCTATGTCCGCCAGAATGGAACCTCTTTAATTATCAGCCTGGTTTATGCTCACTTTGCTTTAGTGGTACAAGATACTAATAGGAAATGTCTACCTTGTTCAGCAGTAGCACTTAGACTTATTTCTAGGTTGGTGTGTGGGGTGTGGTGTGGTTTTTTTTATCTTTTATTTTAAGAAGCAACAGTTAACTGTTAACTTTTAAATCTCTTCAACGGTGCTAGGAGACTACTGAATCTCTTAAGAGGTGTGGATGTGTTTCTTTGTCACATAATGCATCTCTGACTTTTGCCAGATTTTTAGAAGGATGACAATCTTGTAGGGCACATTAGAAGAGCTATCCTGCTTAATTTCTTCTATTTGGAGGACTTAAAGCAACTAAACAGTTGAACTTCTGGACTGCAGAAGTTCAGTATTCAATCTGTTCCTCATGCAAGATGGAGGAAAAAGGCCATTCAAAAACAGGAAAAGAATGAGATGCTTCATGGAAGTACTCAGCCTGAGTTTTTGCTTGTGTGCTTAAGCAAAATCAAAGCCTTAAGCCTTGGGCTTAACCTTGAGATGAAAAGGAGTGTTTATCTTAGCAGTCTTTTTTTTTTTTTTGTCAGACTTCTGTAACTAGGTGAACTGTGTTGGTTCTAGGCTCCAGTACAACTAAACAGCAAATCACCAGGCAATACTTGCCCTGAAGGTGAGCGAGAAAGATCTAAAAGCTTTGAGATGGAGAGTCTCCTACTCTTCAATAGTTCAGAAGTAAAGGAGTGGAATTAGCTAAATGTAATTTTTAGTTAAGCTGACATTTAAGAATCAGCTCCTTGGAAAACCTTTTTTCCAGGGAAGAGGGTAATAGGTGTATGAGCCATCAACAACATGGGCTAAACTATTGACTTAGTATTGTTGATCCTCCAACTTCTAAAATTTTTAAAGTATGAATAAGTTGAATGTTGAACTGTGGGCTTATTTTAAGCCTTGTTAGCTCTTCTGCTGATGCTGTGCATTCAGTGTTTGCTTTCGATGCCTCCGCAATCTGAAAATGTGTGAAGGTACTGTTGAATGTAGCAGCGGATTGTCTGTTTCAGCCTTAACACTGTATTTTAGACTCTTTCATGCACTCTGTACATTCATTCAGCTATTTTGTGGATAGAAAGTGCAAGCATCTAAAGTGGTGTTAACTCAGTGRGATGGGGAAGGTGGTAGCACCATGCCTGCTTTGGCTCTTGTTGATAAGGAAATGAAAAGCAAACTAAGAATAAGTGCACACTAGTACAGCTTTTCCAGAGTATTAGATGGACAGCAGCATGTGTCAGTCTAGTTTCTGCCTGTGTTTCAACTCCAATAATAGCACAGACTGAGACTAGCATGCAGCATGGCTCTCTGTCTGCTTTCCCAGGTGCTGACAGATTCTTCTAGAATGACAAAGGGTACCTTGATTAGTACTGATTCCAATTTTCTTATGGAGGTTTCAGAGGAGGAAGATTGCTAGTCTTCTAGTTTAACATTATTCAGTAACTCTCCCCTTGTACAAGGATTAGGTAGCCATTAATAATATTTTTGCAGACTAGTTGCACTTTTTCCAACCTACTGCCTTGGCAAAGCTTTGATGCTTCCCAGGCTTATATTGAGGTGGGATGTAGCTTGGAAACTGAAGACTGTCACTAAGCATTAAGCTGAAACCTGGCAGATGTGGCACTTGTACTTCTTTCACATTCAGATGTGAACTCCTGCTGTGAACTGCTGTTCTGCTGTACAATTTTTCTTTATTAAAACATGGGTAGCAAACATTCCAACTAAATGGTGAAACAACCATTCTGGAAACCTGAGCCTTATATTAGTGTAAAGCCCATAGCATTAGTATAAAACTCAAAATTGTTTAAAAACATGTGTGTTCAACTGGGAAAGCTTAAATACTATTGTAAACACCAGAAGTATGCAGACCACACAATCTACTCCTGATAAGCATGGGTTTTTTGCTGCTGATACTACTAACACAGATGTTTTTATTTTGAATACCTGATGCATTAGGGAACAGATCCTGCGTGTGAAGGCTGAAGAGGATAAAATTCCTTTATTGGTAGTAGGAAACAAGTCTGATTTGGAAGAGCGCAGACAAGTGCCTGTAGAAGAGGCTAGAAGTAAGGCAGAGGAGTGGGGTGTGCAGTATGTAGAGACTTCCGCTAAAACAAGAGCAAATGTAGATAAGGTAAGACAAAAGACTTGCTTCTGCTGCAGTAACATCATTAACTTGTTTGGTATGTGTCAGCTGTGTGTGTGTGTGTTTTTTTGGGGGGGGGGTTGTTTTTTTTTTAAGCTGGGACTAAAGTCAGTCCACACTTGGGCTTCTGAAAGTATAGATCCAAAACATATTTGCTCAATGGACTATGAACTTAAGTAAACACCTAGCTTAGAGGAGCTAGAGAACCAGTATAAGTTAGTACTGTTTTCTTGTTTTAGCTGTTTGTATCTGAACCAGCAGCTTTCCAATAGTACATTGGGTAGATAGGTTTAAGGACCGCAGAAGTGTGCAGGAGGACCACAAGTGTTATCTTGTTTGTAGGCTGTGTCCTATTATTATAATAATAGCAAGCATATAAGCTATAGATGCCTATGAAATTCTGTTTTCCCTCTTCCCTTCAGAGCTATATATGGTGTGGCTGATGTTAAAAACTTTATTTTTTGCTTTTGCCAAGACTGCTCTGAACTGTAGGAACCTCTTCTTGGTATCTCCCTGTCCCATTTTATGACTTGTCTGTATTGGTCTAGGTCTCATTGTTCTCTGCTGCTGGTTTCTTGCCTAAACCTTGCTTTTGGGGCGATTCCTGAAGAAAATGACAAACTATAACTATTCAATGTTGATCCAGTAGGAAAATCAACAGTTTCGGACCTCCCCCTTGTTTGTGTGTAGTTAGGAATGTCTTGAAAAAGAAGATATCCTTTGCTTCGCCAATCCACAGAAGATGGCCTGAAACTCTTACTGTTTGGTCCCCTAAGGAGTCCAAAGGTGTAGTTTGGTAACCTGCATCTTTTTGAAGGCTACAAATTTCAAATGACTTTCTTTGGACAAAGAATGTATGCAGCTAGCCAGATTTCACGTGTAAAGTTAATGCTTGTGAACTGCTGCTTATTTCTTAGTCTGTATTAATTTATTGGTAGGAGTGTTCTTGGTGCACAAGTTACCTTGTGGAAACTCTTGACTTCTCTTGCTCTGGATAAAACAGCATATAGAAAACCCTTGAGACCTTCTGGCACTAAAAGACATGACATAATTTAAATTTAGTAATTGAGGGGAATCACTGGGAAGTTCAGACTGTCAGGTATTTCACTACATTGCTCCATTTTTATATCTGAACTCAAACTTTGTCTATGAGCTGGCTAATATGACCAAAAAGTGCTGAGTCCACTTCTACTAAACTGGACTAGCTTTTTTGATCAGTTGAGATTAACAGGAATATGGCTGTATAACAGGGGTGTCCTAGCATCTGTTTTGAAAGCTGTGGTGTTCTAGACCTACCCTCAGTTCTTTTAGGCCTTGTGTGGCAAATAAATTATCCTTGGTATAATAAACATTGGGTTTTTTTCCCAAGTCACACTCGCAGCCAATGTGACGATTGAACATTGGCAGTATGGCAGAATAAAAGGCTTCTAGGAGAAGGTTTTGAGTGTTAGAAAGATCTTATTTCTGATCAGTAGCCAGATCTTGTTTCCAAGTATTCAAGAGCTGTGTAGTTGTCTGTTTAAAAAGCCTAACTCTGTAGAGCAACATGAAGCTCTTGCTGTTCTGCAGTGCTAAAAAACATAGTTTCCTAATACCTCTCTACAGTGAAATAGTTTTTGCATCTTACTGGTGGTATGTGCCTAGACATCAGATTTGCAGTAGTAAAATCTTTAGTTTTTGGTGAAAACTTCATCTGAATAATCACTTTTCTCTGAATATCTTTCTTATAAAAAGGTATGAGAATTTTCTGTGCCCTGACATTGTTACTGTAATGGTTATACCCAGTTATAAAACAGCAGAATACTACCCAGCAGAGTATGTGCTCTTAACTACCCAGACAGGACTGGACTAAATAACTTGCTTAGTTAACACACGAGAGATTTAGCTGGGAATATTTGGGGGACAAAAGTTCTCATGAACCCTGAATGATACTGCATATTGTTTTCCAACAAGACTGATTATTAATAAAAGCCTCTTGAAACAGGCTGCTGAATGATTTAGTAGCCAGGCTACTAAGGCTGTCCTGCTCCCTTTTACTGCATAATTGTGATGCCGAGTTTGTCGCTGGGGTCTGTGTCTAGCTATGTCAGTCTGTCTTGATGTACATCTCGATTTTTGCCTAATACAGTGGTCTGTTTATCTGCTTTCTGCTAGCAGAATTTGTTTAATCTTTCTCTTTTCCCCCTCCTCCAGGTATTCTTTGATCTCATGAGAGAAATCAGAGCAAAGAAAATGTCAGAAAACAAAGACAAGAATGGCAAGAAAAGTGGCAAGAACAAGAAAAGCTTTAAAGAAAGATGTTGCTTACTGTGATGCTTGGGAACTGTAAATATCTACAGGTGGCATGGATAAGATACCACTAAGGATATAGGGCTGGATTCATGAAAGGAAGTCTGTATTGACTCCCTTATCTCTTGCTTTGCATATCACACCTTCAAAATGTGAAAACAGAACTTTGAAACCATTTCTGGTATCCAACAAAACCTATGCCTACTTACATGGAAATGGGCTCTGTCTTCCCAGTGTCTTTCTAGGCTAGATATATACTGAGTCTCAGAACTACAATAATTCTGCTTGATTATACAAAGTACTTTCGTATTAACTTCCTAGTATATTTTAATGTTTCTCTGAATGTTTTTTTTCTCTTGAACCTCTACTGGCCTTAACAAGCACAGCTGTTCAGGTTCGAACAATTTTCACTGTCTTTGCCCTTTGTTGCAAACTGCAGAAAAGCTAGGTGACATCTGGTAAGGGTTTGAGTCTCCATCTTCTGTTAGTGGTCACTGATATGTCTTAGAGATCTGCTGCTTTTCTCCCCATCCTCCATTTAATAAATAACTGACACTTGAGAGGCAACTCAAAATGCAAGTCAACTTTCTTCCTGTTCAGTTGAGTCAATACAGCATTCATGAATCAAGCTTATGGACTCTATTCAGACTTAATTAGGTAATGCAGCAATTGGTATTTAAATACTAGCTAGGTGCATTCCCTGTTTTCTCATCCTTAAACTAGCGTGGTGTGGGGTGAGAAAATGACTGCAAGACCTTCTTTGAAAGGAATTGTACTGCCACCGTTTCCTTGAAATGCTGTCCTGGGTTTCTTCCACATACTGTGGCTAGATTTGGTTAAACTCATTCTACATCAATCATCATTCTCCTCCCTGGTACTGGACTAGTGAAAATGGAAGTGTTGATTTCATCTGTTTTGTTTATATTGCAACATTTGTGATTATGTTGGAGAAGCGGGGACTTTTACATCTCTTGTCTTGCTGAATATGAATACTTTGAGGAAGATGGGTCACATCACACAATCATGATCTGGAATTAGTGAGGCATACATGCTACCTCTCAACAATTAGTTGGCTAGTGAGTTGCATGGTGTCAAAAACAAATGAAGTTAAGCAGTTGCCACATCTGTTACTCACTGTTAACTTTGTATGTACTGTTTCTATGCACAGCAACCTAGCACATGGAGACACATGTTGAGTTTTGCTGTCAGTTATACTATGGTAGTCGCCTTTTAATCAACAAAACCAGCCTAGAAATGGAAGAGAAGTCAGTATTTTAGCACATTACCTTGTCAGCTTACTGAATTGTATCCTGATACAGTTTAAGTGCAGTTACCAAAAACTTCTGTTGCTACTGCAGAAAGAAACTGTCTCTCCTGATCATGAAGTCTCTCAGTGAATTATGGACTTCTACTTTGAAGAAATAGACAGTTTTAGAGTAGTAACTGTACCTTGCTTGTTACCAGATGCTTAAAATGCAGTTACCTGGGAAAAAAGATTATGGTTGTTTAATGAAGCACACTGCAGCACTAGATTAACAATACTGTTCCTTCTTGAGGTGAAGGAGTAGCAAATACAGTTCGGTACTTAGTATTGTAACTCGAGCTTGAGAAGCATTTTTAACATGTACTAGATTGCTCTTGTGCATTCTGCCTCTGAACTTTGAAAAGAGTGAGATGTGTTGGATATTAGAACCTCTGTTGGTCTGAGGTTTTGCAGGGACTTATCACAAACTCATTGTTTTCCATAACTAGTTCTCCTTGTCAGGCAACTCATTGGATTGGGGAAACTGTACTAAATAAAAGGTGCTGTAATCTTCACTCTTGTCAAGCTAAATTCCTTCATTATTAATGTTACCTTGTATGCCCAGAAAGAATTATTAACCAATTCTGGAAATAATTTTGAAACAAGATAATTAGAATGGCATTACAAAGCTAGCTGGCATGGAAGCAGAGGCTGGGAGCCTGCTGGCTTACAGAACTTCTCACTTGAGACTGTATATATAAATGATATAGTTCAAACACTTAACAGGGGCACTTGGAGCTGTAACACTTCTAGCAAAGCTTGCTCTTGAACTTCCATGGATAAAGTCTGTTTGAGTGCATGTTGTGCATACAGCAAATGAATGTCTACTTCGGGAAGAAGACAGCTCACTTAAGTTGGATTTTTTTAGTTGAGACCTAAAGGTTAAATCCTTAATTAACCTTAAGGATAAACAACAGTTCAGTTCATCACAAGTTTAACTAGTTCAAGCTTCTCTGAAGCAGAGTGTAAAATGTGTCAAATAACTGAATAAGCTTTTTTGCCATATGAATAATGAACTCTGCAAAGCTCACAATGAGCAGTGCAGAGCTGTATGAGTTCAAGAGTCTTGTGTGCTCTGACTTTTATGGCTAACAAAAAAAAGTACCTGACAGTATTTGATAGGACAGATGAAATTCTACTCGGAGCAGTCAGTCTCCCATTGGTGTTCTTATAGCCTGTGTGCTGTTCTCACTCAGGTTATTTTTCAGATGATAACAGCTCCACCACTGAGGTGGGCTTGCTTGGAAGAAGGTGCTTGCTATTACATTACTTGATACTGCATCYCTTTAGTGTTCTGTGCTTGTCACCTTCTTCCAGAAGTACTAAGCCTAGAGACTAAATATGGCAGCTTTCTAGTATTCATCTTCTGTACCTGTGATAAACAGAAGTTTAACTTTCCAGTGATAGCTGAAAACATGATAAAGCAGCTACTTTGCCTACTTCATAAGTGGGCAACAAGCTTCCAGGCTTACACCAGGAAGGCAATAAAACTGTTCCCCTGAATTGGGATACTGCTGCTTCTACCTCACATGGTGGAAGTACCTCAATGCATATCCTTCTGAATAGGGGCAGTGGAATTTGAGAGTCCTTGAATGACCTCCAGGTTTGCTTGATTTGGACATCAACATCGAGTTGGTTGACTGGAGTAAAAAGAATTGGAACAGAAATGTTTCCTTCTGGATTTGGGACTCCCTGTGACCAGTGTAAAGGGAGCTTTAGCTGCCAATCTAAATGACTGCTCGCAGCTCAGGTGCATATGGCAAGGAGGGCTTAGGCAAGTGTGTGTTGCTGCCTGATAGCCATGCTGCATAGCTGAGACAATTGAAGGCTGTGTTGAAGCTGATATATTCTAGTGGCCTTTGCATGTTGGGTAATTAAAGACCAAGTCAGTATAATATACTCTTAAATCTTCTCCCTGGAGCATGGCTAGAGGCAAGTAACTAATATTTAGAGCTGGAGATCATGCAAGACTTGAGTTTGCACTTAAGTGTTCAAGTAATGTTCTTGCATAATGGCTTAAGTCAGGGAGCTGTTTCCTGCAGGAAAAGTGTAGTCTTTTGTATTTGGCTTAGTTGTGGGTATTCCTTAAGTGCTCTAGCAAACAGATGTGCATGAGACAAGCCACCCTTATAACAGAGGCTATGTCCTATATGAAGTTCTACTTTAAAAAGTAGGTTATACTCCAGGAGTGTGAGGCCAAATTGACTTCTTTCTAGAGAGGGTGAGAACTTTCCAGGTGAGTGTTCAGATGAAGCATAAAGAGTATCTTCAACTATCTATGCCATGTGTATTCTGTAGAGACTAATACATTCCTTTATTGTAACTTCTGGGCAAAATCTTGGTTTAATGAAGAGGGAGAAAGACCCTACTGGACATTAAACTTCAGTAGGGCATCAACAGCCCTCTGAAGTTCCAGTTGTATCCTGTCAGGCTAATATCATGTTTTAGAATATTTCAGGTCTAAGGCACAAAACAGCAATCTGGAATGTAGTAAGAGGAATAATGTGTCTAACTAGATGCTCAGCATGATTTTAAAGCTTTCCTGAATGTTAACCCAGTGCTGRGATCTGACAGGTCTATCATTTCTTCCTCAAGAAGAGGATACTGTTTATCAATGCAACTCACTCTAGAGCTTATGCGGACAGAAGCTTTCTTTAATTGCTATAAGCATATGTTGCTATGTTCACCTCCTGTTGACTTTATTTGGGGGAAGGAAGGGGAACAAAAAAAAGCTATGATTCTCACCGTAATCTCCACACTTCACGGGAATGGCAGGTGCTTCTCTTGGGAGGGGAAGGTGTTATCTCTAACACCAAGGAAGAGATTTAGCATAGAGGAAGTGGTTTTGATGGCAAGATTTAATAAACCTGCCTCTAAACTATTTATAGTATACTATACAATGCAAATTCTTTTTTTTCCTTACATAGCTTCAGAGCTTTGTCTCGATCTTGTACAAATGTTTTTAATGTCTATAAAAGTGGTCACTCTTCATTATCATGCTAATACAATTGATTTTTATTACTATTGATAATAAAAAGCACCATGTTTGCTTGATACTGATTTTTGGTTTTTCATAAGCAAGTCTAATCCCAAAGCTATTGAGCCAGCTAGCCAGTGACTTTCCATTTCCAGAACTATCCTGTCTGTATCAGACTTGTAATATGATTATATTACAAGCTATAGAGAGGGGAGGAGGAGGTGTCTTGAAGACTCCATTTTTGGACAAATGGTCTGTATATCAGTTTCTGAACTGAGCTGCTACAGTAGTTTGGATCAAACTAGTTCATTTTAATTTCTCACAGCCTAATGGGAACAGACAGTTTGTCAACTGTTTAAGTGTCAGTTACTCTCCTTCCTCCTTCCCTGGTCARTCTTGCTGATCAAATAACATAGAATAAGCAATATTGTGTAGGCATATTGATTCCTAGTCTTCTATACGAGATGAGATTCTCTGTACAGATCTGTGATGAACAAACTTCAGTAAAGAAGCTAAAATTTCTCTCAGGCAGGATGGTGGTTCAGCTGCTTGGGATAGACTCGCTGCACTGTTAAATCCTATTTCTATGTTATTTAAAAAAAGAAAAGTGGTTCACAGCAAGCTGGGTGCAGTTTCTGCTGTTGCTGCCATACAGGTGAGAAGTGGAACATCCCTTTGCTGATGCACTTCTGGCCAAGGGTTACAGCAATCCATGCAGTCTCACTTATGTGGTGCTTGCCTGGTGCTGGTGCTCTGGGTTGCCACATCAGTTTACATAGCTCTCCTTTCCAGTGAATCTTTTTTCTAAATCTTCTGTAGAGAGAAGGAGGTGCATGAAAAGTCTTATTTAGGAAGTGGGAGGGGGTTGTGCAGGCAACTATGCTACACAGCTATGCCTGAAGTTACAGCAACATGCAACTGGAGAATGACTGCATACTTATAGCCTGACTTCTGCCTTCGTGCTTGCCCGTGTTGTTTTTACCCAAACATTTTCTAACTACTGTGGTTTCTTCTGTGTGCAAAACCCTGTCTGGGTTTCTGGGATGGCACAGGCACCTCTTCCTGAGAACTGCTGGCTCCATCTTGTGGCTTTAAGAGTTAGAAACTCTACCATGGAGAGGGGCTGTTCAGCATGCTCAGGCGAGCATACGCATAGCTGCTATTAATCTGCTACCTGAATTACACGTAGAAATCCATGCTAACTAGATTCCTCTGTTCTCGTTGCTCTGCTGCATGATTCTCTTGTGCAGTAAGAGTCCCTGTTCTAAATTAAAGGTTTCATTTTGCATGCAAATGCTGACGTTAATTTTTGCCTAAACATTCTGGTGTGTAACAGAACATCCAGTTTCTCATGAGGATGGTGGCTTTACGATTTCTATGGCATTATACCAGTTTGCATTGCAAGTGTAAGTTTGTTCTGCTCACTGAGCACTGATTTGCATGCCAGAAAGAATACTTATTGTTCAATGGGACTGTGCAGTATTTCCCAAAACATTTTGTTTCTAGGGGTAACTAAAAATGCTGGTTTTTACTTTGCTATGTAAAGCCTTAATTGTGTAGGGGGTGGGGGAATATCCTATTTAAAATCCCCTCCCCATCTTCCCCCACACGCACACCCCCCAAGTTCAAACTACTCAGTGTCTGCTGTGGGAATGGGATCTACCAGGGAAATGCCAGTAAGTGGACTCCTGCGTGTTGTAACTCCAGAGGGGCTGGAGATAAAATGCTGAGGTAAGACTGGGCCCATATGCTCTGGATTTGCCTTCCTGATAAAGATGATTAATCTCCAGAGTTTGCAGCATGTTCCCTTCAGTGTTACTTGGCTTTGAGGCAGAATCATGTTTTTGATATAATCAGTTTATAGAGTTTGTTTTTAAAGTCTAGTGTTCAGGCTATCAGAGGCTCTATGCCTGTTGGCTTCATAGGCCAAATACCAGAACTAGAGGACAAACTTGTGCATACATGTAGCACTGAAAGACAAGGAAACTTGCTTCTTACTGCCTAACAGTACCTTTTCTCTTTTTCAAAAAAAGGAAAACACATGCAACAAACTGAACTCGCTGTTTAGATGAGTGTTTCTCAACCTGTGGTCTGTATGACTGCTCTATGACACCATTACTTGCCCCACAAAATGATGGTGTTACACTTCTATGCATATAACCAAGGAACTGGGGACCGGGGGAAGGAATTATTGTTCAAAAACTTAGCCAAGTTCTTTCTTGTTTCCGAATGGAAACCATCATGGCAACATTGCCGAAGATTGCCTTTAGTTTCAGTCCTAAAAGTTTGGCTGGCTCTTTGGTTTTAGTAAGGCTGAAGAGAACCTGGAGAGAAATGCTCCTGGTCTTAGTGACAGGTGTGAACCTCCCTGACAAAAGGACTGCAATGGATCCTTGACCAGAACTGCTGGATTCAGAAATCTGAAATTAAGCTTCACCTCCTTCTTGGGAAGTGTAACTATGAAAAGTGAAGCCTACTAGTTTGCTGAACAGACACCTGCAGGGTGGATTAGGTCTTCAGTTTTAAAAACAGCTGCTCTTCTAATTAGTGCCCTGGTCAGTGCAGTGGAAGAACCTCTTCTATTCTGGGGTCTCTCTCTCTCTCTCTCTCTCTCTCTCTCTCTCTCTCTCTCTCTCTCTCTCTCTCTTTTTTTTTTTCTTTATAGGCCTGCTTAGTCCTTTGTTCTTGGAAGTTCATCTTTACCCTAGGGTTTAAACCTTAGTGGTCCTACTCATATTCAGATAACTTAACTAGACATTAGCGCTTCTTTCCTTTCATGCCTGGTGACTGTACTTGAATTAGGTGCTCAGCAGTGCCACCGGATAACAGTGATTTCAGTCACTTCCCCAAGTATGGTCAGCTGCCCAATTCCAGCTCTGAAGACTGCATGACAATGGAGGGTGAATCAGCTTATGGGAGAAACAACTACCCGCAGATGGATTATTAGCATTGGGAGAGCTAAACACTTCAGACTTCGCTAATGAGAGCTGTGTCCTACCTGAGGAACAGTAGCAGAGCAGGTGATTTGTCTGTTCCAGGTTAGAGCTTTCTCATGTGGTACCTTGAGTAAATCCCTTTGAGTGATGGTGGTAGTGCAGCAAACAGTTGTGGAGCAGAGGGTAAGGCCGTGCCCATTTGTGTTGTTTTGCTTCACCTTCCCCCCTCCCTTCCCCTCCCTGAACTGCATGGAGGGAGGAGGGCAGGGAGAGCTTCTCCTGCGTGGGAATAAAGGCCACATTTGCAGCTTTGCCTCAGGAGCTCAAAAACCATAAGTCAGGCCTCCAAAACTACATTTGATTTAGAAATAATGAGATGCTTTAGAAAATGAAAATGAACTTGGAGTTCTCTTTCACAGTCTTTGTTTCCAAGCCTTTTGAGTGCACTTGCTTCGTGTTTGCAAGCTTGCTTTCTGCAACAATGATGGTAGAAGTTGTTTTTTTTTTTTTTCAATGAAAACAAAGATGTTCTTATGCTTGCTGATTGCAGCACCTGGGGCGTAAATTTTCAAATACTGTGACATTTGGAGAGGAGTGGAGGCAGGACACACAAAGCACTCAACTTTTAGCCCCATTTCCACTGGGTCACCATCCTCTGCAGTTGGAGTCTGAAGGACTGCAAAAGCTGAAGCATAAGGACCCCTTGTTGGTGGTCCTAGTGTCTGTGTTGGCAGCTTACCAGGAGCCCAAGGGATGCTCTTAATTTTCTTTATTCATTAGCATATTTTTAATCAAATGCATCAAACCACAATGTTTCCACACGTCTCTCCCATGGCAGATGAACAAAAATAGGTCAGTGCTCAAACGCACCTTTAACATGCTGCAGTTCTTCAGTTCACTCCTCTACTGCAGTTACAGTTAGAGGACATCAGATGATTTGCCCTCTGCACATTGTGACAACTTCTGTTGAAGAGGCTTCCCTTTTTTTCCTGAAAGAGAAAAGCAACATGGAATGTGTCCATGATGCAGACCGTGTTCCATCCGCTGTCCAGTCGGAGGGCAGGGAGAGCTGCTTCTGTCTCCTCTCCAACTTTGCTTCAAGTTTAGAGCATTTGTTTAATGTTAATTTCCAGTGAATAATCAAGCAGGTGCAATGTCCAGGGCTGAATTCCCTGGCCCTAATGAAGTTTCAAGACTGCTTACACCTAGTTTAATAATAGGCTTTTTACATTCTTGTCACCTGTAACCTACCTTCATATACCTCATGCTGCCAACCCATCTCTAGCCAGGCAAGGAAAATGTTGCAGTGTTGAGATCATGTTCACACTTGCAGCTGAGACGTGTCTTGCCTTGTTTCTTATCTCTGAATTGTTCATAACAAGAGCTAAGTAAAAATTACTCTTCATGTTTTTTACATGAGCTTTCAAAGTTGGTTACACTGTTCTGGGTGGGGTGAATATTGCATCAACACCAAGTTAAAACTTATCTTTTGTTCTTTTTTGGAAAGAGATGGGGATATAGGTTCCAGGGGAATAGTCTTCACCATGAGACAAAAATCTRGTAAAGTCAAAGGTATTTAATAAGTTTGGAGTATTTGAAATGCAAGTCTGTGACAAAGGGATGCATACTTTGTTTGTTTTCTTTCTGTCTTCTTCCTTCTGTCTGTCTGTCTTTCAAGCCTGATGGGACTTTGTGGGGAACGTGTCAGTGGGATCTATCCTGAACATAAAAATGAGAATGGGCTTGCAGCCTGTTCTTACCTCCGGAAAAGCTAAGGAAGCTAAAGGCAAAAAGCTCTCGCAGGATCCTGCCCCTTTCCAAGCAGCCACACCTCTCTCGTAACTCTTTCCTTCTAGGCAGCGCGCTCACCTGTGCGAGGCTGGAGTGAGTGATGCAGGCGAGCTGCTGCCGCTTCCCTGTTCTGCCTGCAGTCTCTCTTTTGCATTAGTCACAGGCTCCTTTGTGGGCTCTTCTTCTTTTGAGAACTAACTGAAGGGGCAAAGGTAGAAAAGGAGCCTTAGTAAGGCTGTTAATTTTGGCGCTCAGAGGAGTTGAGCATTTCCTGCTAGAAAGGCCTTTTTCAGGTGTTTTTGTGCCAGGAGTCCAAAACCAGAAGGTAACTTATAAAGCTTAGAAGTCCATTGCAAGTAGTAGTGTGCTGTGCAGCAAGCTGGCCTGTTCCTCGCGCTGTTTCTGTGGCTGTGCAAGTCTGGTAGCGTAAACCAGACCTCTGCTAAATAATGAAACTTCCCAGCTGTCTGCTCCATGTGTCTGGGCTGGCCACGGGGGTAAAGCCTCCAAGTGATCATTTTCCCCAAAAGTTCAGGCACTGTTGCTCTGTTATCAAACGGAAGAGTCTTCTGGTGCCTGGCAGGTCTGAGCTGGAGCGCTGCTGAGGGTGGCAGCGGGAGGTGGTGGTCTTGCTCTGGGTCTGTGGCTGCTGTTGAAACCCTCCCTATGTCTTCAGGAGGCAAGGAGGACAGTGACCTGTTTACTCCTTCCTTGCTGCAGGCCTGTGATGGTTCATAGCTGCAGTTCTGTTATGGGCAAATACTCAACTTCTCTCCATTTACTTTTCTATCCATTTAACTGTTCCGTGTCTGCTGTGAGGACTGTCTCCATCAACTGTTATCAATCACTTTGCATTCAAGGCTTAATACATATAGTTAAATGTTTGTCTTGTCTAAATCCACCCTTGCTTTCATCTGTATTCTTTTTGGTTCTTTAAGAGTTAAACAACTTCAGCCCTAGTACCTAGACAGAAAATCAAAGTTACAGTGCGGCCAATTTTGCTGCAGGCTCAATCCTGCAAGTTTGTATGTGCCCTGTCACTTAGAGGGGGGAGAGGGTCACTTGGCAACACTGAGTAACCTAACTCCTGATCTCTCTGCACCGCCGCCTTTCATGCCCACCCTTTGGGCAGATTTGAATCTGCACCATGTTTATCGCGCTGTGACTTGGATTCTGGGGCCGCTCCATCTGCTACTGCTTTGTGGAATGCTAATACGGCAACTGCAGCGATGTTTTGGTTTGGGGGAATTTGGATTTTTTTCAGCGTTAAGAAAAGAGACATACAAAAGGACTTGGGTACCACTGTGGCGTGTTGCAATGCCCGTTCTCGGCAGCCACAACAAACCCAACCGCTTTGCGTTACGTAGCGACGTTCCCTGTGCCATGCACCACCTCAAAATGGCAGACCCCAAAAGCAAAAGGCTGCTTCGCTGCCTGAGCGAGCGCTGGGGAATGCAGCCTCTTTAAACCTACCTTGCTCAGGGGCTTTGGGTCCCTTCGGCTTCACAATTTAGACTTTCTCTTGGCTTTCTTCCAGGAGCAGAGCGTGGGTCCGCTCTTGCGAGGGAAAGGCAGGGTGGTTGGCAGCGCTATGTTGTTTTGTGTACACTGTGCTCGCAATTCTAGCGCAGAACATGGGGAATTTCACGTGGCTTAATGCCCTTCTGCCGCAGGGAGTCTGTACGTCTCCTCTCCCACACAAGCGCGCTTACCAGGTTATGCTCTGTGCCAGGGAGGGGACTGTCACTGCCCTGCCAAAGCTGTTTTAATGCGAATTAGCTGTTTTCAGATTCTTTGGCTAGTAGAGAGACCTAGCCTTGCGTCTCCCAGGAGAACAGGCCACCGACAGAGCCACAGGGTCATGTTCCCTTCACCGCTTCAACTGGAGGCTCGTAGAGCTCCTGTCCTAGCATCACCCCTATAACCTGCTCCTTCTGAGCAGACCTGACTCACCTTGCATGCTTCCTGGGACTCCTGTAAGACAGAGAGGGGGACTGAGCCCAGCTCTTCTTTAATGAGCCATTGGACTACGGACTAAATAAAAGTGTGAATAAGAATAGCCTACTACCATCCCCTCCACCCACCATGAGTTCTTTTAGGAAAAGAGAAGAAAAAAATATATTTACTGCTGCATGTTTTGGGCACCTGCTCTAGAATGTGGGCAGACTGAAAGCACCTGCTGTACGAGCCTTTTAGGGAAGAAAGTCAGAGAGATGTTCAGTCAGTTGTTGCAAGAGACATAGCTCTGAGAAGGGTGCCGCAGTCTGTACAAGGCTCAGAGGCTTCTGGCCTGCTGCTGCTAAAGCAAGTGGCAGGAACCTGGGTATCTTGAATATCATGGAAATTGCTACTGCCTGATGTTCCTTTGTCTTTTGCTGCAAAGTGATTTTAAAGTATAAAGTCAGTTCATGGGCAGAGATGGTCAGCACCAATTAGAAGCAATGATTTTACAGATTTAAAATTGCACTTGGAGCTAAAATTGCAATTGGAGTTGAATAAGGGAAAGCAGTATCTTCTGTCTCCTTGAGCTTTTTCCTGGTCTATGCACACACTGTGGTTAGTACTGGAAGTAACAGGGAGTGGACATTCGACAAACATTTACCCAAAGCAGGAACTGTGCGTGACAGCCTCGCTTCTCATGAGATTTGTCCAAGTGGTTGACCATCCTCTGGTCAATTTACTTTGTTGCTTCATGAAAATACAGGTAAATAGCATGGAGTCATACTGGTAATATTCAACAAAACGCTTCTCTCTGTTATGCCTGCCATACCATTGGCATCTTTAGTGTCCGTTTAGTGTTAGGGAAAATGTTCTGACCTAAGGAACACCTTAGAAATGCAATGAAGCCCTTAGAAATGCAGTCTGAGCCATCATATCTGATGCTGACTATTTATGTCATTATAGGGAGATTTTTATTTAGGTGGCCCAATGCAAGTAGAGATTGTACTGGGCTTATTCAGTTGTATTTGCTGAGGAAACAGAGGCACATATTGGCATGGACCGTCCCTCCACGCAGTGCAATACGGGGCCAAGCTAGCTCTGAACAACCCTGCTCAGGCTCATGCCACCACATTAGGATAACACTCTGCATGGTTGTATTAGCCCCACTGAGAAGCAGGAGTTTTGCCTTGGTAGAGTCACCTAATAGAGCTGTAGTGCTTCCAGTCTCACAGGAAATGACACTGAGCCGTGTAAACACATCCTTAAAGCTCCCAGGAGACTGAAGGTCCAACATTCACACATTTCCATGGGGGACAGGCACTCTCCATGTGCTTTTGAAGGGCTGGTCCTKGGTGTCTGTTGTATCTTCTGCTCTTCAGCTCTACCCTACTGTGTGCTGTCACTCACCTGTGGAGGGGTGAGGATAATACTTTCCTTTTGTTTTTTGGAGTGTTGGGTTGGGGTTTTTTTGTTTGTTTTTGCACCATAGAGGTACTATGATGCTTTAGTAATTGATTATCTTAAAGCCCCTCTGACCCTGACAGCTGGAAAGAGCTGTGACTGTGCAAAGTGCCATCTATTGCTAATTCTTTATACAGCCATAGCACCTCTTGTCCTGAAGGACCAGACCCCTTGAACTCTGGACCATGACTACCTCCCAGTTCCTCTCAGAAGGCTACAGTAAATGAGGTCTTCTTAGAGAAGTCCAGCTGTGTGATAGCAGCTGCTGCCTTATACTCCCCCAAAGGAAAAGTGGGACCTGGTTTGGGGTGTGATGGGGACCCGCTGGCCTCAGGCCTGTGCTTTCTCTGTCTCAGTGCCCTTCGCTGCTCTTGGAGATGTGGTCCTGCAGAAGAGGGCCCCATAGGACATCCAAGAGCCAAATGCAACCTCTGCTGGAGGGAAAGTTTATGCGCGATTCAGAGCAAGTACCACTCTATAATAACCTCCAGTAAAGAGGAGTTGTGTAGAATAAAGCAACTAATGGGGTCTGTGTTGGGATGCTTTAGTACCCATGTTGAAATTTGGCCAAGGAAATGAAGCTCACACCTTTCACTCTTACAGGCAAATAAACCAATATTTCCAAGGGATCTTTCACAACCAGCAATGGTGAGGATTTGTCAGGCATAACATCCAAACTTGAATGCACCTGGCTCCGGTATGGGATCTTTTTTTTTTTTTTTTTTAATATTCCATTTTCAGCTGGAAATTACTGATGTGACCAAAGTCCGATTCCCTTCAGCAGTTTCTCCCTTCCTCCCCCCACCTTTTCGCACTCCCTGAGGTCTGACCATCTGGAAATCCTCCTCCACCTCTTCATCATGTGTGAATTTCCACCTAGGGCTGAAAGTGTCACTGTACTAAAGTGTGATGCATTAACACATTGAGGCAGAAAGCAGAGGGGAGTTGGGGATTATAACACTTCATGACCCACTCCACAGTCGCTCTATGATTTAATCATCTTTATCAGCTTGTATCCTTTTCTTTGTATCCTTGTATTTTCCCTGTATCCTTTATTAAAATATTCCCATAGTTAAAAAAAGACCACACAAACAAGTAAGTTGTGGTACATTGTCTTCAGATGAGAATCAACTGAAAAAGGCAAATATCACAAGGAGAACACACCTCATTCACTCAAGCAAGCTGGAGGACATAGACTGCTCTTTCACAATGAAGCCAACTCATTATCTCCATATCTCCTATTACATATTGCAAACTTGGGATTCTTTCCTGCCAACCCTCGTGCACATGATCTGAGCCACCGTAATTAATAGATATATACATTTTTTTTTCAAGCATAAGCAGTAATAATGCTATCTTGTACAGAAATGAAACCAAACCCTGCAAAATATGTGCAGTGTTGGTTTATCCTTTCGGCACAGTGGAATGGAAAATTCACTAGTTTGGAAGTCAGTTAGCTGCCTAGCCTTGTCCTAGCTAAATATTGAGGCTTATTATGTTTCAAATAAATATATATATATTTCTTTTGTGGCTTGGTTGCTGTAATCATCTTGGATGTAATAATGTTACTAGCCTCAGGGCTATATTTATTAAGATTTTAATTTAAAATCTTTCTGTCCTTCAGCATTTAAGCAAAGGAAAACCCCATTTGGAGTAGCCAAAAAAAAGGTTCATCCTTTTCTTTTTCATGCGTTCCCCTCCCTTAGGCCGTCTCTCTCATCTTTTAAGCAAAAAAATGAGAACAACACACTTTCCTGTTTTAGCTCTACACCATCCTAATGTTTCAGTACCTGTGCAACTTTGGTAGTCCCAGTGTCTGCTTAATATGATCCATGTGCTCCTGCTCTTGCTGTGTTGCAGTGGTTTGTTTTCTTACTCTCATATAATAGTACCAGTGTATTTCACAGTGATATTTCAACATACTATGATTTATTCTTAATAATGTTGCAGTAAGGACTTAAACCACAGCAACAAATGTTAGGGGTGAGACTCAGAAATGGTGAAGGGCTGTGGAAAAGTTCTAGGGTTATGCCTAATCTTAGAAATATCTTAGGTTCTCCTTATCCTTAGCCCATTTCTGAGGAGATAATGGCAAGGGAAATAACGGAACAAGAAGACCTATTTGTAAATTGGGGGTTGAAAGACTCCCACATTCTTAGAACATCTTTGAGGAACTTCTCAGTAAAACGGACAGCCTGACTCAGTGCTTTTTGAGGTGTTTTGGAAGAAATGGCCCATATTAGCACCCAAGTCAATCCAAGTCACCCAAGCCTGCCATCCATTTCGTTTTAACTCCATAGCATATTCAAGTTTCCCTCACAAGGGGACAGACTGCGGACTTACAAATATTGAGCAGGGCAAAACGCATTTCAGAACATTTTATTAACAAACCCTCTTAATGATTTAGCAGTAGTGGAACATCAGTGATAGGTGGTAACAAAGAAGCCTGCTTGTAGCTAACGTGAACGTAGCATGCATGAAGGCTGAACATACTTGCTAGAGGCCTGCAGTAACAAAATAACATCAGGCCAATGGCTGTAAATCATATGGGCCAGCTCTTCAGCTGGGATAAATTGATAGAGCTTCACAACTGTGGTGGAGTGCTGCTGCTTTACCCCAGGGGAAGAGCCTGCCTGGTGGAAGTGGCTGACTTTGGTGCCGTTGCAATAAGCCATCCCAACCAATAGACACACATTCAGTTCCCTTGCTCTGCTCCCGTCTCCAGCGGCGAGAGCATCAGCAGACTGTATCATGAAAATCTTTAAAAACGCATCCTGAATGTTCCTGTGCAAACAGCCAAACTGCATGGTCGTTTGGGTTTAATATAACAGAAGGCACCTGGAAAACAGAGCAATTTAAGTAGGAAATAGACTTGAAATGACTTTTGCTATACACGCATGGCTGGCAGCGGTAAGGCCGTGCTGTTCACAGCAATCTCTGTGGGTGACGAGGAACAATTCCTGTACACTACTTCCTCCCTACTTGATTTCAAAGCAACTTATCCTCAACTTACAGCTAGTGAAAATGGAGTACAGAGAATGAAATTCAGGCCTGGGCACAGGTCATCTGGTCACAGCCTGGCCTGGTAATAGGTGCACACACTTCCTCCAAACTGTGCTTGCAGAGAAGAGAATGCGGCTTCTGTTCAACTACTTATCAAATGCTACTGTTTGTCCACCGTGAGATGACTCGAACTTCTGTAACCCATATTCCTCATGGCACTGCAAAGATGCCAGCCATTTTTTGCCTCTGAGCTCTGTTTAAAACCGGAGGGAAAGCTCTCCACCTTGTCCTCACTCCCTGAAATCACTGATTTTCACAGGAAAAAGCTTAGGAAAAGCTAATTTTAACACTGCTCCATCTCAGTGTTCATTTTCCTGATCTTTTACATGTATACTGCTGGATGAAAGGATGCAATACACCAGGCAACTTTTAAATGCATTGCCTCCGTACATAGTGTTCAAATTACAGGCAGTCATGTTTTAACTATCTTGTTTACCACTTAAATGCAGATTTTCTTTTTATTCACTTTGCTAGTTTGCAAAGCTTTTGGTGTGAACTTACACAAACATGAAAATCATGTTCTTTAACAGTACGTTAAAAGTGCTTATATGTTAAAAGTGTTCACCACAAAGCAGACACTGCTTTGTTGGGCAACCAGTACAGCTTTTTCATGTTGTCTGTGTGTCCTCACCCGCCCCAACCTATTTAGGTCAATACAAGCAACTTCAGTGGAAGTCACCGCCTGGTTATAGGACTACTGCTTTGGACTGCAGAGGACAGACTGTACAAAGAGAGCAAGAGCAAGTGTGGGCCCTCAACTCGAACAGGAGAACCCTGAGCAGTGGCTACCTTTTGAATATCATGCAGGGTATCCACCTGAGTCCTTCTCCTGTAGGAACTGAAGCAGATCCCTGAACTTAGTCCCTTTGCCAAAGGGTGCACTGTGTTGTGCAGAGACCTCACTGAGATAAGGTACCTGACTGCATCACTCACAGCGCACGGGATCCACCTGCATTTTGTTTCCCACAGTGAGCGTGGGAGCTTGGATTCAAACCTTCCCAGAGAGCGAAGGGGTTGCTGAAGAGGACCGGTGGCTGTCTGTCGGCCAACGTGATACCCATGAGGCACCATCAGGTAGCTGAGCTGAGAGAGCGGGACTACAGCTGCCTTAAAGTGTGTGCAGCAGGAAGGGGAGACACAGGCTGTGAGTATACCCCTGAACTCTTATACCCTTGCCTCCCCCCATGTACTATTCCTGCCTGACACTTGTGCAAGGAGCTGGGATTCAATAGTTGTTCTTCAAAACCTGCTGAGGGCTCTAAACCCACCCCCCACTTGACATTTTTCCTTGCCTCATCTTCTAGACTCTCGTTGTACCTACTTTACAGAAAAAGTTCCCTTTTGGTCCCTTTCTGGTTGATATACCCTTTTCTCCAAGTAGTGTTCAGAGTAGGACCCTGTTTTCAGAAAAAACAGATCTATTAACAGTTTTCTGTAGCACAGTCCAGGAGCAAAGGAGCCAAATTAACCTCTTACTGTTTTCTCATGAGTTGAGTCTACCCTTGCCAGTTCAGAAAATGTCCAGGTCATTCAGAATGGCATTTGCCTGCAAGATTGTCAATAGGACTTTTCCTACTACAGAATTAAGGTGCTCTTGAAACAACCACTGTTTTTTGCAGTTGTTTTTTAAGTATTTGCGTAGTAAGGAATCAGTTTGATTATGGATACATAATTTCATCTGAAGTGCAAGAATGGCATGAATAAAAATTCCAGATAGAGTACAGAATCCCTAGCCTGCCCCTGCAACTGTCCATTTCTGTTTCTCTGTCTTTAAAGTGAGATAATAACGGCTACCTTTGTAAAAAGCTCTTTCAGCTACAGGGCAGAAGTGTATACTTCAAGGTCTAGCCTTGAAACTTCTGTGGGATAGCAGTGCTGTTCTGAAGTGCCATTTAAAACAGATTGCATTCCACTACTTGCAAAAATCCACCATGTAAATGCAGCTATATGAGCAAAAAAAAAAGTGCTTTTGCCAGTATAGCCTATTTTATTTGGGAAATGCTTGCAGAAAAAGATGCTTGTGCTAGTAGAACTTGCATTTGCCGGTATCGAAGGGGGAAGCATTTGTAGTGCAAACCAGGCCTCTTATATATGAAGCTTTATTCAGTGCAGCCATCAGTACAGCGAAGAAAAGGGATTAGTAAGGTTACCTAACAGATAGAGCCATGGCGTAAAAGGTGCTTTAGGAATATGCGGGGGGCCAGATCCTCAGCTCGGGTACATTGTTATAGTTCCACTGAGGGCATGATGAAAATAGAGATTAGTGAGGGAGCCGGCTTGTGCCGTTGCTGCTCTGTTCAGTTTTTAGAACTTCCTACTGACTCAGAAAGGTGAAGAGCCGCACTGAATGGCCTCTGTGAAAGTGTGACTTCTGCATCTGCTGCCTCCTGAGAAAAATGTGCATAAGCAAATATCTAGGTTATAGGGAAGAGTTGTAGCAGTTTGATGGCTCAGAAACCCGCCGACTTACACTGGCTGAGGATCTAAGTTCATAATGATTTCATTATACTAGTAGCTTTAATAAGCATCAGATTCCAGTCACGAGACTTGATGTTTCTACAGAAAATACCCTCCAATATTGCACCTTCTCACAGCAGGGCTTCCTAGCGAAATGTATGCTTGCCCATTAAGCACAAATCCCAGCCATTTCCTTCCCAGTCTTCCCCTGCATTTAATGTATGGAAAAGCATGACCCTGAATCAGATGAATAGCAGCCGGTTTGAGAAGGTGTGTGTGAAAATGTATCCTCACGCAGATGAGCTCAGAACAAATAGAATAAAGGGGAGGAGGGGAGGAGAGCAGAGCGGGGGGAGTGTGAAGCTACCATATCCCTGATAATTCAGCTACTATGTGTAAGCAACAAGTTTATGCCCAAGGGAAAGATCTGCAAGCTGAGGAGAACTTAAAATTAACAGAGCCTTATGACTCAATCAATAGGCCATGCTCTCCGAGCAAGATTAGAAATCAAATGGCACATTTCTTTCTGTTAACCCTGTTTGCTCTCCCTGTAGGGTTTTCTGCCTGAAAGCATCTAAGGTTTGATTAAGTGCTCCTCGAGGAGGAAAGCCAGAGAAAGACCATTGTTTGAGGGCTGCCTTCAGAATTCTGTGTTGGACAGACTTTAAATAACAATAGTGTTTATTGGCATATTAGTTTGTTAGTAATTGCTATATAAGATAAGCCTCCCCATATTTGAATATGCAAAAAGTCCTTGGCTAACTAACTAAAAAAAAAAAGCCTGAACATGCCGTGCAGCGACTATCAGGGACAATTAAAAACTACTGTATTTAAAAAAGGAAATCTCTACCCTGCTCAGAAATACCTTCCCAGTTTCATTATCTCCACTGAAGACACGGTTTTTGCCTCTTTGGCATTTCATTTTCACTGGGGCAAGGAAAGTGGTTGTTTTCAAAGGGAGAAGGACTGTGTTTGCACCTATTTCTTGTTTGACAGTGACCTCTACGAACCAGTCATCACTGCTCTGCCTGTTGTTTTCTTGTTAGCTCTTTGCTGTCAAATTAATTACTGTGAAGTACTAAGCTTGTTGCATTCATGTGCTCCTATTAGCTTACAGGATGTCAGAGTGATTGGATTTTTAGCTTTATTTCTTTTTTTACATTCCAGGCTTTCCATTCAAAACCTGTTAATGGCAGGGAGGAAATACTGTATCTAATTCTGATCTCACATCAGGGTAGCTCTGGTGAGACTGGGGATTTACTTTCGATTTACAGTGCTGTATATGAAATTAGATTGTGTTTGTATTAAAACCAACATGAACAATCAGATTGAGATTGTAATGTGATTTTGAACAACAGCATTAAATGTTTGTCTTCACTTTTGCAGTACAGAACGAGAAAGAGAAAAACAATATGATCACATGGAATAGCATTTGTCCCCTAGATGCTTAAATCACAATAAGAATCTGATCCTCCAGCCGAGTCTCTTTATGCTCGTCTTGCTTGTATTAGTGACAACTAACAGAGCTCACCACTACATGTGTGTGCAGTTGAGAGATACGTAAGTTTTATTCTTCTTTTAAAAACTGAAATGCGTAGCAAAAGTTTGAGGGGCTTCCTTGGTGTCGTGCAGAAAATGTGTGTGTCCTGGTTCTGCCCCTTGAAAACCAGGATTCGGCGCAGTGAAAACAAGATGAAGTTTTTGAGATTTGTTTTCATTCCGTAAACTAGATGTTTGTTTGTTGCAAAACCGCACGTAATTAGAAGAGCAGCTCGGTGGTCCGGGCTGCAGGAGGCTCAGTCCAAAGCTGCCCTTTTGCTTAACTCAGCGCGCAGATCTCGGCGGGCATCTCCCATTTTCTCGGCGAGCCTCCGGGCCGGGAGGCCGGCTCTCCCTCCGCCTCGGAGGAGCGGGGAGCCCGACCCGGCCCCGCAAAGCGCCGCCCGGCAGCGCGGCCGCTGCGCCC
>NW_020450838.1:2884571-2886183 GCF_003343035.1 Apteryx rowi | reverse complement strand
GGGCGGACCGCAGCCCCCCCGCCTTGCGCCCCACGGCCGGGGCTGCCCCGCGGAGCGGCGCGAGGAAAACCCGCGACGTTCCCGTTATCTCCGCTCCGGGCGGCCCCGGCGGCGGCCTCCCCGCGGACCCCCCGCCGGGCTCCGCGCCCCTCCTGCCCCGCGGAAAACACAGTCCCCGGCACCCGCCCCGACTACCCGGCCCGCTCAAACAAACAAACAAAAACCCGCCCCGTCGCAAAGCCAACCCGACGGGAAACTTTCTAATGACTTCTTCTTTCAAGCGCTTAAAAGGCCGGGCGCGCCGCGGGCTGCAGCCCTCTCCGGCCGGGCAGCGCGGCCGCGGCGGCCGCGGTCCGTGCGCGCTGCGCTGCGCGCTGCGCGGTGCCGGGCCGCGGCCGCAGCGCTGTGCGGTGGGTGTGTTTGAGGGACCGCGAGGGAGGGAGGGAGGGGACGGGGGGAGTTAAAGAAACAGTATAGTTAATATTTCCACATCAGGAAGTTACTGTAATAGCCCAGGGGGCAAAAGACTTAACTTAATCTCCTAAATAGTGAGCAACCCATGGCGTCTCTGTTATAGGTTGGAGTTCCCACGTGGTTTTAACTCCTGTATAAAAGTTTCAGTAGAAAGTGCCACAATGTCGTGATTTTGCAGGGGGGGAAAATTAGCAGGAGGAGATCAGAGGAAGATAAGCGAGGAGCAAGCCGCTTCCCCGAGACCTTCCACTGCGGATCCGAGAGGCAACATCAGACGCGTTAAAACAAAACAAAACAAAACAACACAAAACAAAACACAGCGTTCAAGCCAGCACAAGGCGAGCGAAAGATCAAAAAGACGCGGAGAGAGAGAGAGAGAGACAGATTAACTGGAGCAGCAGCAACAACAACAACAACAACAACAACAAAAATCACACCTAATAATCATAATAATAATAAAACCCAAACCACCAACAAGGGAGATTTTGTTTAAAAAGAGCGAGCGAGGCAGCGAGCAGAAGAGCTGGTCTGACCGAGTGGATCCGTGCAGCTACTCCTGGGATCGCCGGGACCGCGCCGACTCCGCGCTCCGCGGCCGCGCAGCGTGCGGAGCCGCTGCCCGCGGCGGCGCCGCGCCCGGGACCCCGCCGCAGCCTCCGCGCCGGACTCCGGACCTCCGCGCTGCTTTCCAAATAAAGCGTATCTCTAATAATACCCTGGGGGAGGCAGGGAGGGGGCGAGAAGGCTCGCGCCCGTGGATCTGCTGGCCGTATACCTGCTCCCCGCTACCTCCTCCCAAATTATGCTCCAGGTCAACTCCGATCGCACGCCAAGAAGCAGCAGGCGCTGAGGGGAAACTACCGAGCCGCAGAGGAGCGGAGCCGACCTGCACCCACGGCCTGCGGATTGTTGTCTTGCGGGGGCGGAGTGGGCGGGGGGGGCACAAGCGGCATTTCTCCCCCCCCCGGCTATAAATTGGATTGTGTATAAATCTGCTTCGTTTGTCTCCCCGAGCCCCCTCCATGACGCCGGACTGAGGAGCGGCTCTCGGCGGCCCGCCCGGACCCCGGCGACGCGAGCGATGCGGCAGCAGCGGCGGCGCTCGGGGATGCCCGCGTGAAGCGGCGCGGGGCTCCCG